>NC_074683.1:9199670-9499670 GCF_029448725.1 Salvelinus fontinalis
AAGCTATGTTAGCCATTTTTGCATAAACTAGGCTAACCAGGGAAATTAAACTTGGCAATGTAGTCACGCGTGGGGGAGGGAATATTAGCTCTGCACTTAAACAAATTAGGAATGTTTCAGCAACACACAACAGTTCACTGTTCCACTGCGTGCATGGCTGGCTGGAATCCTAGGCCTATAGTCTAGCCTACTATGTCTGTTTTATGTTTTATCTTGGTTTAAAACGTTTCCGATCCGCAATATAATTGTTCCGAACCGTGAGCCAACCCTCGAAATAATGAAATAATGTTTTCATTCCACCCGCCAGCTGTGTGTTTTTTTCGTGTCATCCACAGGGAATCGTGGGTATTCGACCCGATGCAGGTCTTTATTGTGTGCACAGTGAAAGGCAGTTAGATTCATACTGATAACATCATGTACATAAGATAGCCATATCCTGACCATCTCTTGCACTGTTGATGGTTTGCCAGAGAGCAGCCGCTGGCTGTTGCCATTTAAGATTTGGGATTAGAGCTCAGCGTAGAGATTCAGAGTCAAGGGTTCGTGCTCTTTTACCTTGTGTTGTGTTCAGCTTAATCCTCCCCCTGACTGAAATGTTCTCAGCATATCAACTCACTCTAATCAACACTATATCAACGTTGCTTTTCATTGAATAGCAGCCTAAATACTGGCAACAGTTCCGCCACGCTCTCCCAAAATCAATTCTTAAGAAAGTTACACAAAGAGCGTTGTGTTCAACAGCCAATCAGCATCCCCGCTTGAAATGGGAACGCATGTTAATGTTGAGATTGCAGGGGCCAGTCTGTTTGGCGTTACCATGAATGGACACAAACAGAAGTTGGCTAACGCACAGACTGGACCACCAGGCTACTCAGTCAGTAGGTCAGAGGTAATGCAAGCCAGATAGTTGTTGGACAATCTAAAGAGGTTGGAATAGGTCCCTGTGTTTTTCTAATGATTCCCATCTTTCTCTCATAGTTTTGTGTCTGACCTGAGCTGATCCACCACACAACCCCAAAATATCCCGAAAGACAATCCCAATTAAACTTCTGTTTAAAATGTTGAGGCAACGGTTAAGGACTCAAGAAGGACAGGGTATAATCAGTTCTTGTTGGTAGCAAGACGAGGCTGTTCCTTCAGGCTGTTCTTTCAGGCCATAACTCAATCCTGCCATTTTCAGAGCAGACAGAAGAGTATCCCTTAGCGGTGTCTCCAGAAATCAATAAGCATGCAGCGAATAGTAACCGGAGACCTTTTAACCAATGTAATGGGATAAAGGCAGGAGATGAAAGGCAGGTGGAAGGGGAGTGCATTGTTCTCCTAGCTGCTGCTGCTGCCTCTCTCTCAGAGACGACGTTCTACCTGATTCAAGCAGCTCTCTGTCTGACAGCACCAAGCAGCACTGTGATAGATGGTTAGTGAAAGCTAATGGAACAGGGGGGAGTCTAATGGCTAAGGTTAAAAAACACATTTTCCTGGACGCTGTGTTTTACAGTGCCTTCAGAAAGTATTCATACCTCTTGACTTATTCCACATTTTGTTGTGTTATAGCCTGAATTTAAAATGGATTAAATATATTATTTTTCTCACCCATCTATACACAATAAACTAGAGGTCGACCGATTAATCGGAATGGCCGATTAATTACGGCCGATTTCAAGTTTTCATAACATTCGGTAATCGTCATTTTTGGACACCGATTACGGGCAATTACATTGCACTCCACGAGGAGACTGCGTGGCAGGCTGACTACCTGTTATGCAAGTGCAGCAAGGAGCCAAGGTAAGGTGCTAGCTAGCATTAAACTTATCTTATGAAAAACAGTCAATCTTAACATAATCACTAGTTAACTACACATGGTTGATAATATTACTAGTTTATCTAGCGTGTCCTCTGTTGCATATAATCGATGTGGTGCCTGTTAATTTCTCATTGAATCACAGCCTACTTCGCCAAACGGGTGATTTAACAAGCGCATTCGCAAAAAAAGCACTGTCGTTGCACCAATGTGTACCTAACCATAAACATCAATGCCTTTCTTAAAATCAATACACAAGTATATATTTTTAAACCTGCATATTTAGTTAATATTGCCCGCTAATATGAATTTCATTTTAACTAGGGAAATTGTGTCACTTCTCTTGCGTTCTGGGCAAGCAGAGTCAGGGTATATGCAGCAGTTTGGGCCGCCTGGCTCGTTGCGAACTGTGTGAAGACCATTTCTTCCTAACAAAGACCGTTATTAATTTGCCAGAATTGTACATAATTATGACATAACATTGAAGGTTGTGCAATGTAACAGCATTATTTAGACTTAGGGATGCCACCCGTTAGATAAAATATGGAACGGTTCCGTATTTCACTGAAAGAATAAACTTTTTGTTTTCGAAATGATAGTTTCCGGATTTGACCATATTAATGACCTAAGGCTCGTATTTCTGTGTGTTTTATTATATTATAATTAAGTCTATAATTTGATAGAGCAGTCTGGACTGAGCGGTGGTAGGCAGCAGCAGGCTCTTAAGCATTCATTCAAACAACACGTTCCTGCATTTGCCAGCAGCTCTTTGCTGTGCTTCAAGCATTGCGCTGTTTATGACTTCAAGCCTATCAACTCCTGAGATTAGGCTGGCAATACTAAAGTACCTATTAGAACATCCAATAGTCAAAGGTATATGAAATACAAATGGTATAGAGAGAAATAGTCCTATAATAACTACAACCTAAAACTTGTTACCTGGGAATATTGAAGACTCATGTTAAAAGGAACCACCAGCTTTCATATGTTCTCATGTTCTGAGCAAGGAACTTAAACGTTAGCTTTTTTACATGGCACATATTGCACTTTTACTTTCTTCTCCGACACTTTGTTTTTTCATTATTTAAATCAAATTGAACATGTTTCATTATTTATTTGAGGCTAAATAGATAGTATTGTTGTAATTGTCATTATTACAAATATATATATAAAAATCGTCCGATTAATCGGTATCAGCTTTTTTTGGTCCTCCAATAATCGGTATGGTTATAGGCGTTGAAAAATCATAATTGATCGACCTCTACAATACACCATAATGACAGTGAAAACATGTTTTCAGACATTTTTGCAGTTTTATTGAAAATGAATTACAGAAATATCTAATTTACATAAGTATTCACACCTCTGAGTCAATACTTTGTAGAAGCACCTTTGGAAGCGATTAAAGTGGTGAGTCTTTCAGGGTACGTATCTAAGAGCTTTCCACATCTGGATTGTGGAACATTTGCCCATTTATTCTTTTCAAAATTCTTTAAGCTCTGTCAAATTGGTTATTGATCATTGCTAGACAACCATTTTCAGGTCTTGCTATATACAGTATTTTCAAGTAGATTTAAGTCAAAATTGTAACTAGTCCACTCAGGAATTGCAAAACCTCCCTGGTCTTTGTGGTTGAAATGTACTGCTCGACTGAGGGACCTTACAGATCACCCCTGAACTTACTTAGGCTTGCCATAACATCTTTTCATTTGTAAACATTTTGAAAAAACATCATTCCACTTTGACATTATGGCTTATTGTGTGTAGGCCAGTGACAAAAAAAAATCTAAATTGAATCCATTTTAAATTCAGGCTGTAACACAACAAAATGTGGGGGGAAATCAAGCGGTGTGAATACTTTCTGAGCTCACTGCCCGCACACACACACACACACACACACACACACACACACACACACACACACACACACACACACACACACACACACACACACACACACACACACACACACACACACACACACACACACACACACACACACACACACACACACACACGCGAGCACGCGTACACATACACGCAGCTTCAGCAGTTGTCTTACCCTTAACGACTGTGCTGGTTTCATATGCTTTCGATGCTAATCCATTGGTTTTTTGTGGAGAGTTAAACTGTGTCCTCTCAGTCACCCCACAGTGGGCCAGATCAGGAAGCTTTTTTTTTTAACCTCTTTCTTTCAAGCTTTCGATTTTTGTGTCCCTTCATCGTGAGCTGCTCTAGGGGGGAGGGGGCTTGCCGTTGACGCTGTGGTGATTCCTGTGATTGATTAATTTGGAGTCAATTAGTGGAAACCCTTCATCCTCAGGGCTCTTTACCCAGTAGAACGCAGGGTAAGGTCACGCCGGCCCGCAGAGACTAACAAAGCACTAGTGCTGAGCGATTAAAGCTTCTTGAGGTCAGTTCGGTTTCGGTTAGATTATTAAAAAAATTATCACGTTTTTTTATTTCAATATAAAAAAATGTACATGAAGTGCACTATGCATAATGTGGGTTGAATACTCTAACACGGAATAAAACAATTAATAAAAGTCCCATGATGGTGGTGACTGCCCATTACTGATTATTACTTATTAACCATCATTTATTCATATTACTTTAATAAAATATTTCAGTTGTTGTATATATTACATTGGTTTTATTTGATGACTTTATTATTTCCTTCCAAGTCATCATCTCATCTCTATAGAGCTGACAGACAAAATCACTATTTTAGTAGTTCTTCAAAGTAAATAAGGCATACTTTTATGACTGCTGAATACCAACTATCAATTACCTAGATCCTGTATTTTCAGTGGTGTAAAGTACTTAGGTAAAAATACTTTAAAGTACTACTTAAGTAGTTTTGTTGGGCTATCTCTACTTTACTATACTAATATACTATACTACTTTACTAAGTACATTTGAGCTATTCCATTTACTTTTGATATTTAAGTATATTTTAAACCAAATACTTTTAGACTTTTACTCAAGTAGTATTTTACTAGGTGACATTCACTTTTACTTGAGTCATTTTAATACTTTTTCCATCACTGTGTATTTTCAGGTAGAGATACCTTGCAAAGCAACTGCTCTCTATCCCTCTCGATCTCGTATTCGTCTCTCTTTTCTCTCTCTGTGTCTGTCCCTAACTAACCTCATGTAGCATGTGTAAAAAAGAAACACACAGACTGGAGAGTAGGCACGCAATGGATTATGGTCATTGTAGTTAATTATCACGTTTTCTGTGTTAATCTATGTAGAATATTGGCCTGTTGGAAACTACAACTCCCTACTATATTGCACAGTTCAGGCTTGATCTGATTAATCTATAGAAAAACTGTGCAATGTGCGCATTGAGCTCACAGAAAAAAGAAAAAAAATGCAATTCAAATAATTGAACTAACATTCTGTCAATTAGTTGTTTAAAAACTTAAAAATAACCGCTATTTTGGTTAATTGCTCAGTCAGGCTCTGCAATTGGATAAAAAAATGATGGACTTATTTGCTTATTATTAAGCCACTGCTGATCAGCGATCATTATGGCGAAGGCACTACATCAGTGTTTTCCATTAGCACCGGCGGTTGGCTAATCAGCCAGTTACAAACTGATTTTCAGCAGGTTAAATTTCATTTATAAGTTTCAATTAGTTAGACCATCGAGCCCTATCCCGCGAGAATGAACGATATGCATCTTTTAGCGATCTATTGATAGCACCTCCTCCCAGCTGCCCACTGCACTGAAGCTAGGGAAACACAGCTGCCACGGTCATCCCCCTCTTCAAAGGGGAGACACTCTAGACCCAAACTGCTACAGACCTATATCTATCCTACCCTGCCTTTCTAAGGTCTTCGAAAGCCACGTTAACAAACAGATTACCGACCATTTCGAATCCCACCGTACCTTCTCCGCTATGCAATCTGGTTTCAGAGCTGGTCATGGGTGCACCTCAGCCACGCTCAAGGTCCTAAATGATATCATAACCGCCATCGATAAGAGACATTACTGTGCAGCCGTATTCATCGACCTGGCCAAGGCTTTCGACTCAGTCAATCACCACATTCTTAATCGGCAGACTCAACAGCCTTGGTTTCTCAAATGATTGCCTCACCTGATTCACCAACTACTTCTCTGATAGAGTTCAGTGTGTCAAATCGGAGGGCCTGTTGTCCAGACCTCTGGCAGTCTCTATGGGGGTGCCACAGGGTTCAATTCTCGGGCCGACTCTCTTCTCTGTATACATCAATGATGTCGCTCTTGCTACTTGGTGATTCTCTGGTCCACCTCTACGCAGACGACACCATTCTCTATACCTCTGGCCCTTCTTTGGACACTGTGTTAACTAACCTCCAGACGAGCTTCAATGCCATACAACTCTCCTTCCGTGGCCTCCAACTGCTCTTAAATGCAAGTAATACTAAATGCATGCTCTTCAACCGATCGCTGCCCGCACCTGCACGCCTGTCCAGCATCACTACTCTGGACGGTTCTGACTTAGAATATGTGGACAACTACAAAAACCTAGACTGTAAACTCTCTTTCCAGACTCACATTAAGCATCGCCAATCCAAAATTATATCTAGAATCGGCTTCCTATTTCGCAAACAAAGCCTCCTTCACTCATGCTGCCAAATATACCCTCGGAAAACTGACCATCCTTCCGATCCTCGACTTCGGCGATGTCATTTAGAAAATAGCCTCCAAACATCTACTCAACAAATTGGATGCAGTCTATCACAGTGCCATCCGTTTTATCACCAAAGCCCCATATACTACCCACCACTGCGACCTGTACGCCCTCGTTGGCTGGCCCTCGCTTCATAATCGTCGCCAAACCCACTGGCTCCAGGTCATCTACAAGTCTCTGCTAGGTAACGCCCCGCCTTATCTCAGCTCACTGGTCACAATAGCAGCGCCCACCCGTAGCACGCTTTCCAGCAGGTATATCTCACTGGTCACCCCCAAAGCCAATTCTTCCTTTGGCCGCCTTTCCTTCCAGTTCTCTGCTGCCAATGACTGTAACGAACTGCAAAAATCACTGAAGCTGGAGACTCATATCTCCCTCACTAGCTTTAAGCACCAGCTGTCAGAGCAGCTCACAGATCACTGCACCTGTACGTAGGCCTGTAAATAGCCCATCCAACTACCTCATCCACATACTGTCTTTATTTATTTATTTTGCTCCTTTGCACCCCAGTATCTCTACTTGCACATTCATCTTCTGCACATCTACCATTCCAGTGTTCAATTGTTATATTGTAATTGCTTCGCCACCATGGCCTATTTATTGCCTTACCTCCCTTATCCTACCTCATTTGCACACACTGTATATATACTTTTTCTACTTTATTATTGACTGTATGTTAGTTTATTCCATGTGTAACTCTGTGTTGTTGTATGTGTCGAACTGCTTTGCTTTATCTTGGCCAGGTCGCAGTTGTAAATGAGAACTTGTTCTCAACTAGCCTACTTGGTTAAATAAAGGTGAAAATTAAAAAATTAAAAATAGGACAGGCGCCTGTCAGTCACAAAGCGAGCAAAGACAATAACTGAGAGGAAGAGGCGAAGCGAGAGGTTTCACTCTCACCAAAATCTGTCCAAAATAAGCCCAATGCCTTTGGGACAACGACTCCCGAGCATCTCGTCATTATACACAGATGTTATGGTTGCAGTCAAACTTATTTACACGGAGGAGGAATAGAGCATGATGCTTGTGAATTTGCACGTCCCATGTAATGTACTGTATGTGGTAACGATGAGTCAAAATCCACAACTAAGCCTAATTATTGTTTTCTGACACGTTCATTTATTTTATTTTGTGTGTTTCACATAGCCAGCCACGCGGAGTTGTGGCGCATAGTAGGCTATTTACTGCGCATTGATTGACAACTGAACAGCAAGTTTTGACTAGCTTATAAAGGGTGTCGAACTGACTGAATAAAGTTGATCTCCTATACATCTCTTTGCCATTCATAAATCATGCAACATGGTTAGGCTATACACTGAGCGTACAAAACATTAGGAACACCTGCTCTTTCAATGACAGACTGACCAGGTGAATCCAGGTGAAAGGATTCCCTTATTGATGTCACTTGTTAAATCCATTTCAGTCAGTGTAGATGAAGGGGGGGACACAGGTTAAAGAATGTTTTTTAAGTCTTGAGACAATTGAGACATGGATTAGGTATGCATGTGTGCCATTCAGAGGGTGAATGGGCAAGACAAAATGTTTAAGTGCCTTTGAACGGGGTATGGTAGTAGGTGCCAGGCGCACCAGTTTGCGTGTGTCAAGAAGTGCAACGCTCCTGGATTTTTCACTTTTCTCGCTCAACTATTTCCTGTGTGTATCAAGAATGGTCCACCACCCACAGGACATCTAGCCAACTTGACACAATTGTGGGAACCATTGGTGTCAACAGGGCCAGCGTCCCTGTGGAACGCTTTCGGCACCTTGCAGTAGCGGTGCGTTGGTAAAATCACTGTGGAAGCCAGAAAAGGAAGCTGCATTACAACCTATGTGTTGTGATAATTGTGTTGTTTGCTCTACAACCTGTTAGTTCATATGCCTTGACATAGTGATATACAGGCCTAAGGCCAAGACAATAAGAAGACACAGTGGTAGAATAAATTCAACCACACGTTTGTTTCATCACAAAACCAGAGCGCAACATCTGTCTGGTGAAGTTCACAAAACATATTGCATGTAACAGACAGTTACATGGCCTACAGCACGGTTAAGCAAGTTAAATGTTTCCCACATTTTCAGACCACTGAACAACGATTGATTTAGAACCACGGAGAGTTACCGCAAGTCACAAAGAAAACAGGAGCTGCCTACTATTCCAGCACCATTTCAACTTCAACATCATCAAATAACCTCTGCTTAGTCTAATACAGTGACAACAAAAAGATACCAAAAACTATTTAGTCCAATCAACATAAGCTAAATATGATTTGGCTGTCCATGTTTCTGATTTCTCTGTGTGTGTGTGTGTGTGTGTGTGTGTGTGTGTGTGTGTGTGTGTATGTGTGTATGTGTGTGTGTGTGTGTGTGTGTGTGTGTGTGTGTGTGTGTGTGTGTGTGTGTGTGTGTGTGTGTGTGTGTGTGTGTGTGTGTGTGTGTGTGTGTGTGTGTGTGTACTCGTTCGTGCAAGTAGAAAAACATGTTGATTCACCCATCTTGTAGAGAAATGCCAATGCCATCCTCCTCTCTTTCATGTTGGCCAAACGGTCTATCACATATTGGACTTCCATCCTCTCAGGCCAGGGGCACAACAATGTATGAATGAATGGTTGGATCAGAATCGCCGTTATGATCATTGGTCAGTACAAGTCCAAATTCCTATCTCCATCCATGGCTAATTTAGGAAAGGGCTATCTAGCTAGCTAGCCACCGGAGGACAACGACACAACGAGATACAGCAACTCAAGTTGTTTCTGTCAATGATGTACAGTATGCTCTTGGTGCGATATTGATAGGAGTGACGCAAAATCCAAACAACCTTCCCGTGACACGTTTTTTTGGTGGGCCAGGATCATTCCTAGTGGAGCTCACTCAGTTTAGCTCTGATTGGATATTATTTTATATATTTTTTAATCAAGGGAGGCCAAATGCTCGCTGGCTTCCCTTGCATTCAATGCTACGGGTGGCAACAATGTCATACTCTTTTGGACTAGACAGCAGAGGGGTGTTGTTTCACTCGCTCGCATGCTTTCTCCGGTGAGATACATTCAGCCTTTTGCAAATTGAAGGAACATTCTGAAACACAGAGAGACAAAAGAAATGTTGGTAAATGTTTTGGGGAAGCCTGGGTTCCTTTGGCATCTATGAATACACGCCACTCACACCTTGTATAGTCCATGCCTTGACTAATTTAGGCTGTTCTGAGGGCAAAAGGGGGTGTAACACAATAGTAGGAAGGTGTTCTTAATGTTTTGTACACTCAATGTATGTCCAAAAGATTTCCTACGTTTCCTTTCCTAGGATGTCGGGGCTTGCCAAACAGTGATGCTAAAGTGAGTTACACTCATCTTGTCAGTCAGTGTTATCTACTGAATTGCATCGGTGAGAGAGCTGTCCACTTGGCTCCCTAATTTGCATAAGCTACTGGAAGGCCTAGGCTTTTTGGCGATTATCTGCAAATAAGTTACTAAAAGCTGTCAAAGGGAAAGGGTGGCTACTTTGAAGAATCTCAAATAAAAAATATATTTTGATTTGTCTAACACTTTTTTGGTTCCTACATGATTCCATATGTGTTATTTCATCGTTTTGATGTTTTCACTATTATTCTACAATGTAGAAAATAGTAAAAAATGAAGAAAAACCCTTGAATGACTAGGTGTGTCCAAACTTTTGACTGGTACTCTATATTGCAGTAAACTGTAAATAATCTCAGGAAAAGACAGGTTAAATGTTACAAGGTTGAATGTTATTTTATAGTCCTGAGCATGTGCAGTAGGCTTAGACCTAGACAATATCCAAACAAAACGATAATACATTGAATTAATACATTTTCAGTCATTTAAATAGTAAAGTCATGTCTTGCTACACAATACCACAACAAGTATTAAGTCATTTCGCTGTGTATTTCATATGGAATAAAGGCATTAGACTGTACCAGAGGCCACCAAAATAGAGCTAAATTCTCAGCAGTGGACACCTGGCTGCCTACCTTTTCTATTTGGCTGGCTACTCTATGTACTTGTGGAAAACACTGCTATAGGTGACATTTCCCTTTGTGGCAAACATAAAACCATGCCACACAACCAGATCTGTCACAATCTGTTCTATCTACGACTTGGGGTCGAGATGGAGGACTCATTTTCATAAAGCCACCACCTGCCCACCTCCCAGCTCAGGTCAAAGCTCACACTTCCTCCTCCATCTAGAGAGCCAATCCCCTCATCAATCATTTGTCTGCCGCGCTGATTACTACCAGGGAGGTTAATTTACTACTACGTCCTGATGTCTGTGTGTTCTTATTTGTTGCATTCATCATTATACAGAGAGAAAGTCGTCATATGTAATTGTTGTGTTCTTTGCATTGATTTTCTATTCGTTCTGAATAGAGTGCACGAGCTTAGAGCTGAAAAGAAATGCAGTGAAGCCGGGGTTTAGGGGTCACCGCAAAGTTCATTTGTCAGAGCTGGCAGCAGCAGCAGTAACACAGTGCACCAAATAACTGTTAAAGGACAGGATGTAGCTGTGGAATGCCACTCGGTCCGCTCTGTCCCGACGTTGTCAAGAAGTCATAAATCCACAGTGTGTTATGTTACATTTTATACAAGTCTTTCACTGAAGACTTACACAAAGTGTTTTTAGATGTTCTGTATGTTTACTAAAGAAGCATCTCAGTCATTTTCACTTGTTTTGAATCCCTTTGGATAGAGGATAGTTCATCCGGCATAATATTGCAACCTTTGCTCTAGCGCCGCTGAGATTCTTAAATCCACATGGAAATGACGTCCTGTTTCTCGTGCTTCTTTGGTGATGTCATGAATTCTTGTGCAAGCCAGGCCTCACTCTTTGTGTTTTTTTTTAATGAGAGGCTGTCTGTCTGGTACGTAACACAGCACAACTAACAATAGCACTCTTTCTCTTCCTCTCGCAGGTATGGCAAAATTGTGTCAACAAAGGCCATCCTGGATAAGACGACAAACAAATGTAAAGGTGTGTATGGCTTCAACAAGTCGTGACGTAGTGGAGACATTCTGTAAAAAGATCTAGACTTTTCCCCCCCACAAAAATATACGCACAAATCAAGAAGTCATGCTCATATAACAACCGTCAGACTTAAAGCAATAAAAACTCATCACATGCATCATTGAGAGGATACTGGATGTATGTATCACAATGACTCGTTGTAATCCAGGATAGCAGTGCAAAGGCTTTGGAGCTTCCAGTCTGTGATATGATGACACAGAGGACTTTTACCATAATCCTCCTAATGCTATTAGACTAAAGACAATGCCCATGCTAAGGAATGGATGAAGAGCCTTGCTTAAGGCCCTCTTGACTCGTGCAGTGGGTTTGGCGGCCCAGTACTGTCAGAGGGCACTGGCCCGGCCTTGTTGAAGTCTTTCAGTCATTCAACAGCTATGTGGCTCATAGGGGCTGGGCTAGTCAGGAAACAGGCAGCCAGACAGGCAAAAGGCTGCCACCACTTTGTGTTATTTTAGTCCTGGCCCTTTACTGATGGTCTGTCTGTTACCATGCGTTGCGCTAGCGGCGGATCCCCACACGAAGTGACAGCTCGTGCCCCTCCCTCTGGAGCGTGACACAAAGTCTTGGCTCCGGCTGCAGCCCTTGGCCCAACACCCTGTCCTGACTACTGAGGAGCACACTGACACGCTGCCCAGCCCAGCCAGCACGCACCACAGATGGGCTGAGAAGAAAAGAGCTTGGTCACTGTCCTGCTGGGGATTACGATACGCTAACTAATCACAGGTGGCGACTGAGAAACATCCTGTCGTCTTCCATTACGATTTTTACTTCAACTCGCAGCTTGCTTGAAGATACCTAAAAAAAACTCCCAAAATCCCAACTTGAAAGGAAAATAAACATTTGCCATTTATCTGAATGTCCTTAATAAAAACAAATATCTGAATGTTCAGATTCATTATATACTTTGGGCTGTTTATCTTGAAGATCAAACTAGGATCTGTAATTAGATTCCACAGTGAGCAGCAGAGAGGTTGCTGTTTGCCTGTGAGGTTGTTTGATGGTTAAATATAGCAACACAGAGTAGGGAGCAGGGAGGAACTGGACTGCAGGTCTGACTCTAGACTGGCCTGGCTTGCATGTAGCCCCAGGGGACAATGAGCAGACCTGAGCACTGGGCATCATCATTGCAATCTGCAGCCTCAGCACTGTGCTCTGCTCCCCCGGGCCTACTACACTGTCTAACCACCAGTCACTGACTGACCACCGTTATGGGCCACAGATACAGTAGGTGGGGGTCAACCACACTACAGAACATGGTGGCCTCTGGCCTGGCCTCACTGTGGTGGGTGTCAAACACAGCCTGCCACTTACTGCCGTAGATGTCAAGTTAGACCTGAGATTTAGTCTCCCTCCCAAATGGCACCCTATTCCCTATATTCTCATGGTACAAAGTAGTGCACTATGTAGGGAATACGGTGCCATTTGGGGGGCAGACTAAGTCAAGATTTCACCACGGATACACATTTGTATGCCCGTTATTGTTATACTGTTAAAGACTTCCTCCAGCGATTTCAGAACTTTTACAGTTGAAAAGCGATATCCCAAATATAAATACAGTAAAATACACACACTAAAGTTTTTTTATATTTTTTTACTTCTGAGCAAAACATTTATTAAACTTCAAGGAGTAGGAGTTCTACATTTACATTTAAGTCATTTAGCAGACGCTCTTATCCAGAGCGACTTACAAGTACATACATTCATATTTTTTTTTTTGTACTGGCCCCCCGTGGGAATTGAACCCACAACCCTGGCGTTGCAAGCGCCATGCTCTACCAACTGAGCTACACGGGGCCCAGCCAGTTCTTATGGGAATCCGTGATGTCATCGGCCTCCCCCTTGCTTGAAGAACAATAGAGGAGCAGTAGAGAACAGAAGAGGAAAGACCAACCCCATACATGTGCCATGTCATGACTTACCTAGCCACCTATTGAGATGTTCCTTTTGTTAAGTAAATCAGGTGTTAAATGGTGTAAAAAGGAGACTGGAGTGCCACTTTAGGGATATTCTCTGGTACTTTTGTATACCTTTTAGCCAGTAGTTCTGAAAGTAGGGCTCACAAACCAAAAGTGGTCCCCAAATATGTCGTAGTAAGTCACATATGTGCAGATATGTACACCACGTCATTGCTCTCCCTCTCTCTGCTGCGTCCAGGGAGTCGTTGGGCCCGCCCTGCAACCTCAGCTAGCAAGAGGGCAGGCCTCTTGCTAGCTGTCACTCAAATGGCAAGGGCCTGAACCTCACTGGCTAGAACTCGAATTGCTAGGGGGCTGACCCACGTGGTCCAAGCTTGCAGTACTCTAAATGATTCACATAGCTTACAGAAAACAGTCACTTTCAAACTAGGGATTTCGTGGCTAATTGAGGTAAGACAGTAATTCTGCTCATATATTATGCATGTATGAACTACACATACTGTAGATACATCCAGCCCAAAGAGGTTTAATAAATACTTACTGAGTCGCCAACGCCAAAGTACCGGAGCACGTTTTTAGCGGTGTTAACAATAGAAAATACCTATGACATAGCTGCATGATGAATTAGGATGGTTGTTTATGGTGGTCTTTCCAGGTAGACTGTGTAACACATACAGTAGGAAGTGTCTTGACTGGTGTGGTGTTCTGTCCCTCAGGTTACGGCTTTGTGGACTTTGACAGCCCTGCTGCAGCTCAGAAAGCCGTCACTGCCCTGAAGACCAGCGGGGTCCAAGCCCAGATGGCTAAGGTGAGGGTATGCTTCCAGTCTATTCCTATTCTCACACAAAAACACCTGACAATACACAGCCTTCAATGGATTTAGGTAGTCCATTTATAGGCAGCAACAACCTGACCCCCCCAGCATTACGTAGAGGGATAGGAATCTCCATGCCAGGGGTGCATGTGTACCTCTCGAGTTGGTTTGCAGCCCCCCCGTGACTCTGTGGTCACTGTGCACTAACATTAGCACATAGGCAGTATGTGTGTGTGTGGGTGTGTTTGTTTGTTCATGCGCGTGTGTGTGTGCTCTTACGTTTGTGTACTTGCATATACGCTATACAGTGTATTCAGAAAGTAGTCAGACCCCTTCACCTTTTACACATTTTGTTTTGTTACAACTTTATTTTAAAATGAATTACATGTAATTTTTTTCTCATGCACACACACAAAAAACAACGGAAATATGACATTTACATAAGTATTCAGACCATTCCCCAGTACTTTGTTGAAGCACCTTTGGTGGCGATTACAACCTTGAGTCTTCTTGGGTATGACGCTACAAGCTTGACACACCTGTATTTGGGGAGTTTCTCCCATTCTTCTCTGTAGATCCTCTCAAGCTCTGTCAGGTTGGATGGGGAGCGTTGCTGCACAGCTATTTTCAGGTCTCTCCAGGAATGTTAGATCGGGTTCACGTCCAGGCTCCAGTTGAGCCACTCAAGGACATTCTGAGACTTGTCCCGAAGCCACTCCTGCGTTGTGTTGGCTGTGTGCTTAGGGTCGTTGTCCTGTTGGAAGGTGAAACTTCACCCCAGTCTGAGGTGCTGAGCACTCTGGAACAAGTTTTCATCAAGGATCTCTCTGTACTTTGCTCCGTTCATTTTTCCCTCGATCCTGACTGGGGATGTTTTTCAGTAGCAGGGCAGTCCCTGCCACTGAAAAACAGGTCAGGGCAGTCCCTGCCACTGAAAAACATCCCCACAGCATGATGCTGCCACCACCATGCTTCACCGTAGGGATGGTGCCAGCTTTCCTCCAGACGTTTTCTCAGACCAGAGAATCTTGTTTCTCCTGGTCTGGGAGTCCTTTAGGTGCCTTTTGGCAAACTCCAAGCAGGCTATCATGTGCCTTTTACTGAGGAGTGGCTTCCGTCTGGCCACTCAACCATAAAGGCCTGATTGGTGAAGTGCTGCAGAGATGCTTGACCTTCTGGAAGGTTCTCCCATCTCCACAGAGGAACTCACCTCCCTGACCAAGGCCCTTCTCCCCTGATTTCTCTGTTTGGCCGGGCGGCCAGCTTTAGAAAGAGTCTTGGTGGTTCCAAACTTCTTCCATTTAAGAATGATGGAGGCCACTGTATTCTTGGGGACCTTCAATGCTGCAGAAATGTTTTGATACCCTTCCCCAGATCTGTACCTCGACACAATTCTGTCTCGGGGCTCTACTGACAATTCCACACCGTTGCTGACAAGGGGCTAAAAATCAAGGACACAGCCATGCAACCTCCATAGACAAACATTGGCAGTAGAATTGCCTTACTGTTCAGTGACTTTCAACGTGGCACCGTCATAGGATGCCACCTTTCCAACAAGTCAGTTCGTCAAATTTCTGCCCTGCTACAGCTGCCCCAGTCAACTGTAAGTGCTGTTATTGTGAAATGGAAACGTCTAGAAGCAACAATGGCTTAGCCGCTAAGTGATAGGCCATACAAGCTCACAGAACGGGACTGTTGAGTGCTGAAGCATGTAGTGCATAAAAATCGTCTGTCCTCAGTTGCAACACTCACTACCGAGTTCCAAACTACCAATTGGAGCAATGTCAGAACAATAACTGTTTGTTCAATGGCCGAGGAGCCGCACATAAGCCTAAGATCACCATGCGCAATGCCAAGCGTCGGCTGGAGTGGTGTAAAGCTTGTCACCATTGCACTCTAGAGTGATGAATCACGCTTCACCATCTGCCAGTCCGAAGAACAAATCTGGGTTTACCGGATGCCAGTAGAACGCTACCTTTCCAAATGCATAGTGCCAACTGTAAAGTTTTGTGGAGAAGGAATAACTGTCTTGGGCTGTTTTTAATGGTTGGGGCTAGGCCCCTTAGTTCCAGTGAAAATAAATCTTAACGCTACAGCATACAATGACATTCTAGACGATTCTGCGCTTCCAACTTTGTGGCAACAGTTTGTGGAAGGCTCTTTCCTGTTTCAGCATGACAATGCTCCCGTGCACAAAGCGAGGTCCATACAGAAATGGTTTGTCGAGATCGGTGTGTAAGAACTAGCCTGCACAGATCACAGACCTCAACCCCATCGAACACTTTTTGGGATGAATTGCGAGCCGACTGCGAGTCACGCCTAAATTCCCAACATCAGTGCCCGACCTCACTTAGGCTCTTGTGGCTGAATGGAAGCAAGTCCCCGCAGCAATGTTCCAACATCTAGTGGAAAGCCTTCCCAGGAGAGTGGAGGCTGTTATAGCAGCAAGGGGGGGGGACCAACTCCATATTAATGCCCGTGATTTTGGAATGAGATGTTTGACGAGCAGGTGTCCACATTCTTTTGGTCATGTAATGTGTGTGTGTGTATGCCTAATGTCATCCTGCCAGCTGAGTGCTCACCCGCTTTGGAGGGGCTCCAGGAGTGAGTGGCGCCGAACCGTGAGGTGGAGAGGACAGGCTGATGATACGCTGCGATGACAACAGGGTGACGTGCTGAAGAAGGAATCCTCTCTGGGGACGTGTGTCTAAGCCTCAGTAGGAGCAGAGAGGACTCAGTGTCCCCTTTCTAAAGGAGGCTCATCGGGCAGTCAGTGGCTGCGTCCCAAAATGGATTCCCATTCCCTATTTAGTGTAGCGCACAAGATAGGGAATAGGGTGCCATTTGAGACGCAGCCAGTGTGTATTTTCTAAAGAAGGCTCATCTCGTCTGCTCAAAGGGCTTATTTACGCTAGCCTTTCCAAAGCCGGCTCCGGCCAACCGGACTTTCAGGCACAACCAAACAAGGCACAAATTGTTGGGAAATATACTTTCCCCTGTCCTCTCTCTACATCCAAAGATGATAGATGTAAATGTAAGTCAACGGGGTTCCAGGTTTAGAAAGTCTTAAATGGGTTCAAGTACAGCCTGGCACTGAGACAAGTTTGATCGCCTTGGCTTTAGGCAAGACAGGTGAAGGCTGGGCTGCTTTTTGTCACAGTGCCGAATATTCATGTCTCACAGACTTTTCCGTAATTACTGGAAAATCATGTGCTTGCATAAACATATTTTCCAGTTTATAGTGTGAAGAAGTAAAGTGTATACATTAAATGAGCCATTCGTTTCTCTTTCAAGCTTCTGGAAGCATTGCTGTGGAAATTTGGAAGGAAAAAAGGGTAAAAGTAACGTGAAACTATGAATAAGACAAGGTGGTGAGATGGATCTTAGTTTGAGAAGCATGACTCATGGGCCTTGCATTTTGTGTGTAACCGATCTAGCTTGGTGCAGCAGTACTCCCTGAAGTCACACCAGTTTGTGCCACTTTAAAAAGGCCCGACTAACTAGACTGCCTGTAATGAAAGGGCTATGATCAGGGTACGTGTAGCTAGTTTGCCCTGTTATAGAATGTCCTTTGAAAGTCTTATGTGTCAGTTGGACTGAGCTCAGTAAGGCTGCCACAGTTTTGAGGCCAGTTTCTGGTGGGAGTCAATTGGGCAGAGATTTCACATTGTTGATCTTCAAAGGGGCAGCAGGCCCTGTAATAACTTTGAACAATGTAGTTTATGTTCTTCGACAGAAGAAAGGGAAGTAAATAATTGGAGGTTGTCATGGCAACTCCGACAGTTAAATTTGTGGAAATCAGGCCTGAAAAGTCTGAACAAGAATCCTATAAATGATATTCCCCCGTGAATCTCTGCGGCTTCTTGACATCCCTCCGTGCACCTATTTAACTTTTTATTAAAATAAAGCTGTTTTGTAGGGCATACCTAAGTTTAATATAGGCATTGTTCAAGGTAAAGGCCATTAAAAAGTCCGAGCCTTTTCAGTTAAATGTTTTCTCATTATTACAAGGGCTTGCTTGGACTTAATGGACACTCCAAACAAATGTCCTTTTTCCTGAAAGTGTTTTTTTCTCTGCCTGGGCACCATTCAAAAGGCATTCACTCATTATTATTTCAAAGGCAGGTGGGTGGAAAGTCAGCATAAGGGTTTCCTGTTGAAAATGTTCTCCTAATGTTATTCCCATGTATGAATCACGCTTAGATTGGCTCCTTATCCTAGATGCATACTTATATTCTCACATGGCGTCGGAGAAGAAGAAGGAAGATGTTTTACGTGTCCCCAACCGATTGTGTTTTTTTGTTTGTTTATTTGCGTTGTTTGTAACTTATCTTTTTACTTATTTTGTACATAATGTTGCCGCTACCGTCTCTTATGACCGAAAATAACTTCTGGACATCAGGACTGCGATTACTCACCACTTTTTTTCCTTTAACGAGTCTGACGAGGCGAACGATATACTGCTTTCTCGGGAACTGGCCCAGATCCCTGTGATTTACGTGAAGAGGAGGTTGGAGGAAAAGGGGCCAGAGGGCGGGCTTCCTTCTGAGAATTCATAAACGATCAAATAAACCCCCACTTCCTTCCATTCTGCTAGCAAATGTGCAATCTTTGAGAATAAAATAGATGACCTACGCAACAAATTAAACTACCAACAGGACATTGAAAACTGTGATATCTTATGCTTCACGGAGTCGTGGCTGAACGACGACACTATTAACATACAGCTGGCTGGTATACGCTGCACCGGCAGGACTGAACAGCAGCGTCTGGTAAGACAAGGGGCGGTGGACTATGTATTTTTGTAAATAACAGCTGTTGCACGATATCTAAGGAAGTCTCGAGCTATTGCTCGCCTGAGGTAGAGTATTTCATGATCAGCTGTAGACCAATTATCTACCGAGAGAGTTTTCATCTGTATTTTTCTTAGCTGTTTACATACCACCAGCATTGAATGAGCTGTTTTCCGCCATAAGCAAACAAGAAAACGCTCACCCAGAGGTAGCGCTCAGAGTAGCCGGGGACTTTAATGCAGGGAAACTTAAATACGTTTTACCAAATTTCTATCAGTATGTTAAAATGGGCAACCAGAGGGGGAAAAAAACTTAGGACCACCTTTATTCCACACACAGAGACGCATACAAAGCTCTCCCTCGCCCTCCATTTGGCAAATCTGACCATAATTCTATCCGCCTGATTCCTGCTTACAAGCAAAAATTAAAGCAGGAAGCACCAGTGACGAGATCAATAAAAAAGTGCTCAGATAACGCAGATGCTAAGCTACAGGACTGTTTTGCTAGCACAGACTAGAATATGTTCCGGGATTCCTCCGATGGCATTGAGGAGTACACCACATCAGTCATTGGCTTCATCAATAAGTGCATTGATGATGTCATCCCCACAGTGACCGTATGTACATACCCAAACCAGAAGCCATGGATTAAAGGCAACATCCGCACTGAGCTAAAGGCTAGAGCTGCTGCTTTCAAAGAGCGGGACTCTAACCCGGAAGCTTATAAGAAATCCCGCTATGCCCTCTGACGAACCATCAAACAGGCAAAGTGTCAATACAGGACTAAGATCAAATCGTACTACACCGCCTCTGACACTCGTCGGATGTGGCAGGGCTTGCAAACCATTGCAGACTACAAAGGGAAGCACAGCCGAGAGCTGCCCAGTGACACAAGCCTACAACAACCTTTAAACAGGTGTCTTCACTGACATTTTCAACCTGTCTGAGTCTGTAATACCAACATGTTTTAAGCAGACCACCATAGTGCCTGTGTCCAAGAACACTAAATTAACTTGCCTAAATGACTACCGACCCGTAGCACTCACGTCTGTAGCCATGAAGTGCTTTGAAAGGCTGGTCATGGCTCACATCAACACCATTATCCCAGAAACCCTAGAACCACTCCAATTTGCATACCGCCCCAACAGATCCACAGATGATGCAATCTCTATTGCACTCCACACTGCCCTTTCCCACCTGGACAAAAGAATGAGAATGCTATTAATTGACTACAACTCAGCATTCAACACCATAGTGCCCTCAAAGATCATCAATAAACTAAGGACACTGGGACTAAACACCTCCCTCTGCAACTGGATCCTGGACTTCCTGATGGGCCACCCCCAGGTGGTAAGGGTAGGTGACAACACATCCCCCACACTGATCCTCAACACAGGGGCCTCTCAGTTGTGCCTGCTCAGTCCCCTCCTGTACTCCATGTTCACTCATGACTGCATGGTCAGGCACGACTCCAACACCATCATTAAGTTTGCCGATGGCGAGACAGCCTATAGGGAGGTCAGAGACCTGGCTGTGTGGTGCCAGGACAACAACCACTCCCTCAACGTGATCAAGACAAAGGAGATGATTGTGGACTACAGGAAAAAGAGGACCAAGCACGCCCCCATTCTCATCTACGGGGCTGCAGTGGAGCAGGTTGAGAGCTTCAAGTTCCTTGGTGTCTCATCACCAACAAACTAACATGGTCCAAGCACACCAAGACAATTGTGAACAGGGCATAACAAAACCTATTCCCCCTCAGGAGACTGAAAAGATTTGGCATGGGTCCTCAGATCCTCAAAAGGTTCTACAGCTGCACCATCGAGAGCATCCTGACTGGTTGCATCACTGCCCCTCCTCTTTTACACCACTGCTACTCTCTGTTGTTATCATCTATGTATATTCACTTTAATAACTCTACCTACATGTACATACTACCTCAACTAACCAGTGCCCCCGCACATTGACTCTATATCGGTACCACCCTGTATATAGTCTCGCTATTGTTATTTTACTGCTGCTCTTGAATTACTTGTTACTTTTATTTCTTATTCTTATCCATATTTTTTTTTAAACTACATTGTTGGTTAGGGGCTCGTAAGTAAGCATTTCACTGTAAGATCTACACCTGTTGTATTCGGCGCATGTGACTAATACAATTTGATTTGATTTGACATTCTAACATGTTGCAGAAGGGTATACCATATATCAATAGCATTGGATGATACAAATAACATCCTTAATAATGTGTGCATAAACTTGTTTTGGATTGACTAGTAAACATCCTCTAGTGTTGACGGATGAGGAAGATCTACTTCACTACTTATTTTGGACAGAAACAGATGACCGTAGTAATAACCCTGTGCCCTAAGCACACCATTTGGAGGGACTCCCTCTCAGGCTAGACAAGCAAACACTCCCCTCCACCCCACCCCACCCCCATCCACTCCCATCAGCCCGCCACTGGCCCTCGGTGAGCACGCCTCGGTCACATGACTGCTAATGACTGACTGTTTTGCTGTTGACCCCATTCACTGCTGCACAAACAGATGTCTTATCTCGCTGCCAAATTTTGGTCCCTGCATTTTAAGAGCCGCTCCACACGCACAGGAAGGCTTTCTTCTCTCTAATTTCTCTCAGATGATGACGGAGTTAGGAGTTAGCCGGGGCTTATACTAAGAGAACTCCTATTCGGGATGACTCACGGGTAAACCATGTGGAAATTATCCGACACTCAACCCCTTCCTTTGATCCATTGACTATATTACTAGTCAAATTCCCTGTGGAATACAGGTTGCGTGTTGACTATTCCCTACTTCCTATGTTTTAACACATAATGTAGGCAGCCTGCTATCTGAATGGATCTACGTGGCCTATTCGATATTACATCTCTAAAGCCCATTTAATTGGATGAACGCTTCACCATTACCATTTAGATAAGGCAGTCTTTTTGCGCTTGAATATAACTAGTGTGGGTGTGTGTTGTTTGGTTTTGATTATCCTTGTGGGTACCAGAAGTCCTCACAAAGATAGCAAAACAAGGAAAATTTGGACAAGTGGGGACATTTCGCCGGGTCCCTACAAGGAAAAAGGTTTTTCTTTAGGCTTAGGGGTTAGGTTTAGGGTTAGAATTAGGGTTAGGGGTTATGTTTAGGGTTAGGTTTAGTTTTAGGATTAGGGTTAGGGTTTTAGGCTTAAGGTAGGTTTAGGGTTAAGGGTTAAGGAAATTAGGATTTTGAATGGGACATTTTTGGGGGGTCCCCACAAGGATAGTAAAACAAAGGTGTGTTTGTGTGGTGAACAGGGAGGAGTGTTGCTGACCCATCTTTCCATTCCAGAGAGCTCTTTAGAGTTATTAGAGCAGCACACACACACACACACTCTGAGCCGTGGTGCTACTGAGTGCTGAAACACACTCCTCTCTTCGCCTAGCCATCGATCTCACCCTTACCTCCTCACCAACCCCTCTGATTCAACACATGTCCTGGGTGCGGCTATGCTCTGCTGTTCTTTTCTGTGTGGGGCCAATTCATTGTTCCTAATAGTTGGACGTTGTTTTTTCTGTCAGCGTATTACTTTAGTGTCAGGCTGGCTCTGAATACAGCAGGACGCTGATGAATATTAATGGTGAGCGGCTGCTCCCCGGGTACCCGTAACTGTGTCTTATGTTTCTGCTGATGCTATTGAAATACAGGAAGAAATCAGCTGATGTGGGTCTCATCCAACCGTGGGGTGCATGCAAATCACTACTCATCACTATTCATGGTGACCCTTTATTAGCTAAAAACCCACGCAGACAAAGACAGCAAAGCGGGAGAAAGACATCATGGCCAGGGTTAACCCAATCACGGTAGTCAGATGGATCTCAGAGGGTGTATTCAAAATGGCACCCTATTCCCTAGCTTCTTTTAGATACACCAGTAAATACACCAGCGTTGCAAAAAAAAAAAAACGGAACAGTCCACGGGAAGCCAGAAGTTAAATCAAATTCAATTTCAACTTACTGTGCCAGTGGGTTGGACTGCTGGTCCTTAACACAGGGGGAATTTAAGAAAAACTATCTCAAGGAGTGGTCACCAATGCAATCTCCAAGACATTCCTCATCGAACACCAAACATTTCTGTAAAGAACTCAACGATAAAGCCTTTCGCGCTGTCGGAGGTATGTGCACTTGATTCTGCAGCCATAGATAAGACAAAAGTGTTCCCATTTTGAACCATTTCATATGTCTGAAGGTAGAACTCCACTTACAAGGCAGGCCCAGAGAGCAAATCACGTGCAACTATATAAAGGCCTGCCGCTGGCCAATCAGATAGCTCAGATCACCGTGTCTGCACAGTTTCCTCGAGCCATAGACTGTAAAAAGAAACGTTGAACGCACAACGGAGTTGATGCTGTAAGACTTCCAAACTTGTAAAACCACGACTACAGAGAGACAACTAATACAGAAAAGAGCTGCTGTTTTTATGAGTAAGTGCACGTTTAAATTGTTATTCAGCACTGCCCAAACTTTGTTCAACATTTTTATAAGCCATAAAATGCCTTCTCCCTACTTCCATTTACGCTATAACCAGCACTGCAGCTGCAATGAATAAGTACAGCAGAGTGTTCTGATAAGCTTGCATTGTTATTATTAGCGGATTGTGTCTTTTAATATTGAGGCATATTTTACTTTTTCTGGTCATAAGAGTAACAACATGAATTGGTGCATGATGCAAAGATTATGCTGTTCGACTTGAGTTTCACCATCACCTGGAAGACTGTGTCCCCGTTTCTCAGCGGAGGGAGGGAGAGCGGAGGGACGGTGAGTCGGATGAGAGACAGCCTCGCCGCTGCTCCCTCCCTACCCTCAGACTGACCTTCAGATGCAGGCTATCAGTCCAGTAAAAAAAAATCGAATCACTATGCTCAGTCAGCTATGCCTCACAAGTAATCCAACAAATGATCAATTACCAGTGTGATTATATACCACATTTAAAAAATATATATAATTTCAAAATGGTCTGAGAACAACAACATTGGCAGGGAAATTCAAGCATATGCAGTGATAATGTATTGGGCCTACAGCCTACTGCACAACCCTCATTGCTACAGAACTGTTTTTAATTGGTTAATGTTGCATAGGCTTAATACGTTTTTAAAAAAGTCATGTTTAAAAAAATAAAATCTGAGCGATTGATCTCGGCATGCACTTTGAGTCAGAAAGTGATCTTGACTCAGAAAAGGTTGGTGACCACTGCTCTAAAGGAAAGTATTATTAAACAGACTTTCTAAATGTGGGTCTGTTGTAGACCCACTTCCTCTCTGCTTACCATGTCAAAAATAAGTCACCCACAAGTTATTCCTTGTTTGTGCACATACAGTATGGCACACGTACAGGATTGAGGTAAGCAGAGAGAAATGGAACGTCTATTTATGAATAATAATAATAACTTCTGGCTTCCCACAATAGCGTGCAAGGCTAGTGTAAATACACCAGCGTTGCTAAAAGCAGCTACCTATTTCCTCTACAGCGCACTACTTTTTGAGCCCTGTGGGCCCTGGTCAAAAGTAGTGCGCTAAAAGCAATAGGGTGCAATTTGGGACTCAGACAGGGAGAAGGAATTATTCATGGGATATGACTGTGTAAGCAGTTCTGGTGATCTCTGGATAAACTACGTTGAAACAGAATCCAATACCTGCCGTGCCTGAAACTGAAATGAATGCCAATAAAGAGATTGAGTTGGAATGTTGAGATGTTGGTGTTTTTCCAGGTGTGTCATGGTGGTCATTAACACCTTTAATGTTTCCTGTCTTTTATCACCGCGCAGCAACAAGAACAAGACCCCACCAACCTGTATATCTCCAACCTGCCGCTGTCGATGGACGAGCAGGAGCTGGAAAACATGCTGAAACCATTTGGCCAAGTCATCTCTACCCGGATACTGAGGGACTCCAATGGAGCCAGTAGAGGAGTGGGCTTTGCAAGGTCAGCCTCTGGCATACTGTGCTCAAAACTAACTTTTTCTATTCTATTCTAAATGACAACATACTGTAGTTGTAAAATTAACAGGAGTCACAACCCAACATTCCTGAATAACTTTTTTTATCCACATTACAGAAATTGATAGCGTGAGTTTGTGCTATTATGCCAACTCCTTGTCACTCCTTGTTATGCAAATGTATGTTGGGCTTGGCAAGGCCAGCAAGGGAGTTTACAAGTGCACAAACAGATCTGAGATCAGGCTTAACATTTATATCACAACATCAAAATTCCCAACAATACATGGCTTCCCACTGGGCATAGACGTCAATTCAATTTATATTCTACGTTGGTTTGATGTAATTTCATTGAAATGACGTGGAAACACGTTGATTCAACCAGTGTGTGCCCATTGGGTTGATTATAGCGGCAGCACATTCGTTTGCAATAAAGTGTTATTGTATTTCCACTTATTTTAATTCAGTTTTTCACAAGAGAGATTGAGTGAACACAGTGCGGTTAGCTGTTGATCCTAGGGGACGACAAAGGTTTAATGCAAGGGCTCCGGTGGCGCGCGCGAGAGAGAGAGAACACGAGAGAAAGAGAGAAAGGGAGAGAGCATGCATTCTGTTGAAAAGGGCGTAATTATAGTGTAAATGGGTGCCTCCTTCTTTCAAGCTCGCATAACAGGAGACAAGACTTATCTAAAAGGGTTTGATTCACAAATTAGCAACACTATTTATGGATCATAGGAATGTCTGTCTATGAGAGGCCGTGTTGTCAAGGCCCTGCCTACATGCATGTTCCCCCAGATCCAGACCAAATATATCTTTACTATATCAAATATATGAATATATATTAACCTCAAGTGCACTCTGAGACCTGCCAACCAAGATAAAAGTCCAGTATATTGAGCGTTAAAATAAACCAAATTTTAGTGAAAGCCTGCATTTGTATTCACTCTTAAACATAAAGCACTCTAGGATGCCACCATGTGATTCTGCAGTATTTATCATGGATTTGATTTAACTTCATTTAACCTGCATATTTCAGGATGGAGTCGACAGATAAATGTGATGCAGTTATCGCTCACTTCAACGGGAAGTTTATTAAGACACCACCTGGAGTTCCTGGTAAGAGACCGATTTCTACAAATCGGTTATTTTCGCTCTTTGAGCAGCAGCACTGCACTCAAGGGTTCGCTCTTTCATTAAATAGCTTCAAATTACAGTAAATGATGGATTGCCTGTTGGTTCATTGGGGTGAGAACCAATACATTGAGTGGTCAGGCAGCGAGGGGTCAAGCAACTGATAATACTGGGTATGTGTGTGGTGATGGCCCCCATAGACCCAACATTATAAGGCCCCCATAGACCCAGCACTAAGAGGCAGAGTGCAGAGCTGCCTTGTGTGGCCAGAGAGCTGCCTGCCTTCTTTCCCACTCTAAGCTATTTAATTGGATTATTTGACTCAAATAGTGTCCTCTGGCCCTGCTGCCTTTAGGAGAGGACGGGGATTACAGGGCCACAGCTGCCAAATGTGATGTCTGTGTTTCCCCAGCCAGGCGTCTTAAAGCCCACTCCCAAGCTCAGCAAGAGCTGGCCGCCTGATTGACAGTACAGTAAGCAATGCAGACAGCACCGTGCATACTACGGTAGCGTTTGTGAAGCCCCTCTCTCTCTCCCTTTGTTCCCTTTCTCTCTCTCTTTCTCGCTCGCTCTCCAGCGCCACCGGAGCCCTTGCTGTGCAAGTTTGCTGACGGCGGGCAGAAAAAGAGGCAAAGCCAGAATAAATTTGTGCAAAACAGCCGCGCGTGGGCTAGAGACGGCGATGCTAGACTGGTGAGTGCTGCTGCCCTTTCCTTTCAGCGTGCATTTTGGATGGAGTGTGAATTACTGTACATGGAGGAGCACATCTATCGCGGGCATTCTGGCTCCAGTTTTAATGAACATGCGTGAAGGTTAAATCTTATACCAAAAACGTACAGATTTAAATACAGTAGTTAGTCCACAGGTGTCAAGGGGAGATGTGGTTGTGTGTGTAGGTTGCCTCAGGGTATGGGTTAGCTCCTCTCATTAGGTTAGCTCGTCTCATTTTAGCTCTTGTTATTTTGTATGTCCCCAGGCTGGAATGACCCTCACATACGACCCCACCACAGCTGCTATGCAAAATGGGTAAGAAGAGCCACTGCAACAAATTCATAGTGTTCCTATTATCTTGTAGGACTTTATAAACAGTTGAATTTCCTTCTACAGATTTTATGTGTCGCCGTACAGCATCGGAAACAGGATGATCGCTCAAACGTCCATGTCTCCATATATCTCACCTCTCTCCACGTACCAGGTTGGCATCTACCTCATTCAATTTCAATGGATAGATGGGTTTGCATGACTTTGAATAGCGTTACTATTATATACACCCATAATACACATTTTCTGTAACTGACCAGGTATTTATGAACCTTTTATGCCACTTATCTTGGGAGTGTTCTCCTTGGAGGATTGTGGTTCGGGATGTGAGGTCACTATGGCCTTTCTCAGAGCTATGTTTTTGTGTGTGTGTGTGTGTGTGTGTGTGTGTGTGTGTGTGTGTGTGTGTGTGTGTGTGTGTGTGTGTGTGTGTGTGTGTGTGTGTGTGTGTGTGTGTGTGTGTGTGTGTGTGTGTGTGTGTGTGTGTGTGAGGTCAGTGCAAGGGAGCCCGTGCAAATAGTCCAGGTAGCCATTTGATTAACTGTTGAGCAGTCTTATGGCTTGGGGGTAGAAGCTGTTCAGGAGCCTTTTGGTCCCATACTTGACGCTCCGGCACTGCTTGCCGTGCTGTAGCAGAGAGAAAGGTCTATGGCTTGGGTGGCTAGGGTCTTTAGACAATTTTCCGGGCCTTTCTCTGACACGGCCTAGTATAGAGCACTGCGTCCCAAATGGCACCCTGTGCTCTATATAGTGCACTATTTTGGACTCAGGGCTCTGGTCAAACTTAGTGCGCCACATTGGGAATAGGGTGCCATTTGGGACGCATTCCTGTAGTGCTGAGCCAAACACAGAGGCGTGTGAGCTCCTGAAATAGCTCTCTCCCAGTGCCTGCCCTGTGCTAGTATATTTACAGAGTGTATGTGTGATGTTCCAGGTACAGAATCCCTCCTGGGTTACTCACCAGCCCTACATCATGCAGCACCCAGTAAGACCAAATACACTACCTTTCACTCGCCATCCTTTACTCTACTGCCTCTTTCCTCACATCATCTCCAGTCCTTTTCTTTCCTCCCTCACTTTGGAATGTCATGTTTCTCCTCTCCTTTTTTCCTTTCCATCTTATCTCTTCTGTTCTTTCTTACTCTGGTCAGATGCATAAATCAGCTGTTCCCTTCGCTTTGTGTTGTTTCGATAAGAGGAGAAACAGGGATGTGAAAAGGGACATGGGGGGTGATGATGCCACACATACAGTACAGTGTGTGACTGGGCTCTCTGGGATTTACTGGCACTACAGTGTTGACAAAAATACTAGCACCAGGATGCCTGGCTCCCTTGGTGTTGCTCACCACACGACAAGTTGGAAACACTTCAAACAACTTGTGTTTGATGACTGATTCCATTTGTATTTCCTAACAGATGGTTGGGAGCTGAGTAAGTATTGCTCTGTAATAAAGTATTTCTCGTTTTTACAAGGAAATAGCGGTTCCCAATGGATGTTTTTACAAATACTCCTCCCCATGTGCCTCTAGCCTTTTCAGTGTTAATCAGCCAGGATTGTCAGTGTCTGTGTTCCATTTGGCACCCAATTCCTTATAAAGTGCCCTACTTTTGACCAGAGGAATATGGGCCCTGGTCAAATGTAGTCCACTGTACATGGAATAAGTTGCCATTTGCGATGCATCCAGTGACTTCTAAAGCCAGTATGGCCAGCTACCTTGTAATGTGGATACAGGATATGAAGTCCGACACACTGAGCTCAGTTGATCTCCCTCTTGGTCTGAAACCCAACACAGGGCAAGCCCTGGTGGAACGATAAATTATTCATGAAGGAACGGGATTTCATCTAGGTATTACTGCAACGCTCTCCAGCCTCCACCTGTTTGCCCTGACTAGTGCCAATAGACTGAACAGGATCCCAAATGGCACCCTGTTCCCTTTATAGTGTACTACTTTTGACCAGGTTCCCTTCGGGCTCGTCAAAAGTAGTGCACTACATAGGAAATGGGGTGCCATTTAGGACACAGTCAATCTGTCCTTCTTTCTCTCTTCCCCTTTCTCTTACTCCTGTTTCTATCATTTAGATATTTTGGGTAGTAACCGTGGGTTTGTATTGCATTTACTTGTTATAAGTACAAATAAATATAGGATCTATGGATGTCTGTATGCCTCTGCTACCCTCTGCTGCTCTGCTCTCATCCTCACACTCTCTGTCCCAGGGAGCGGTGATATCGCCCTCTATGGACCATACTATGTCACTACAGCCTACATCCATGATGAGCCCTCTCACTCAGCAGATGAGTCACCTCTCCATGGGCAGCACAGGAACGGTAAGAGGGGAGTGGTCAAGGGGTCAAATAGGTCAACACTGGGTTCATGTGTTACATAATTAGAGCAAGGGCCATACCGTATGTATCTCAGAGTAGGTGTGCTGATTTAGGATTAGTTTGGGATAATAGATCAGGAATAAGAATACATGGACCTGATCCTAGACCAGTGCTCCTATTCTCAGACACTTGATAGATAAGGCCCCAGAAGTACATTTGATGTTGGGATCTGTATTTTTTATCGTCTTGAAGTAGAATTATAGATGTATTTATAGTTACACTGTTCTTTCCTTCTTTGCAGTATATGGCTGCAAACTCTATGCAAGGAGCCTATATTCCCCAGTATGCACACATGCAGACGGCAAATGTTCCAGTGGAGGTTTGTGATTAACTTACTATTTATAAAGTACCTGAGGTATAAGATTATAGCTATAAGATTTTAGCTCTACGTACTACTTGGGTGTTAAAAGACACTAGGTAAGAGAGGTCATTCACATAGATAACTATTGATGTATTTATAGATGATAAACTGCTGCTGAGCTTTATCCAGTCTTAATTTTCCTTCCAGGACAACAGTCAGCAACAACAGATGGAGTCATCCGGTGATCATTCTCCTTATACCTACCAACAAACCAAGTAACACGGAGGTACAGTCGGTGTCTTATATTGTGAATGGGCTGCGATACAAATGGCACCTTATTCGCTATATATAGTGCCCTAATGCACATAGTCCTCTGGTCAGAATTCTACAGAAGTGGTGCAAATTGCAGTTCCACCCCTCAAAAATCAATTTTTTAAAAACAGTTAGGTCTTCAAACTTAAGACATTTATTTATGATGATATGATGATATGTTCATGATATGTTCTAATTCAATCCAAGGCAATAACAAACATATTTTTTCAATGAATGTAGTACCAAGTCATTGTTTATACCACTATTTATATTAAGAGGTGGCTGTCCCAAACCCTGACTATAAAGTAATTTAGGATTTTCTTATATTTTTCACACTATTATTTGAATAGAACCTATTGAGTTGTTCTATTATTACATTGAAAGATGCTGATCTAATTAGTCGTTTTGTTTATTTTTAAACATATATGTCCCACCTTTTAATGTCACTACCAAAACACACACATTCAAATACTGTGGAATGAATGTGCCTTAAGCCACACCCCTACAAATATCAACAAGTGATGGGATTGCACATCATGGCCACATGATGAGTAGTCTGTCTGCAAAGATTATGGAGAAAATGTGTGAGCAAGTTGGTAAATCTGCATGTATTTTTAAGAATTGTCACTACCGAATATCTAATATATCAAGTATGGTTTTGGTTTGCTGGGATGTACATCTGTCCAAATGAAAGATAGCCAGCCATATGTTACCTATGGGGATTCTTTAAAGTCCAAAGTCAGCCAAACCAAAATGGTCACAACCAAAACATTTAAGTCACACAAAACAATTGACACTATAGAGATATATAGAGGTCTCATCTTTGTATCTGTGCCATTTATGTGACAGCACGGGCAGCGCCATTGAGGTTATCTCCATGTATAGTTGCATGTGCCATGCCCTACCAACTGAGCTGAGGACTACCATATGGGTAGTGGACAAGTGCACACTTCAGGAAAAAGTATAGAGTGTTGAGAGGCATAGTCAGCAGTGGGCTCCAACTCTCCAAGAGCCCAAACATTGATATCTATTTGGCCAAGACATAGACTTCTCTAATGTGCTATACTGTACCGTACAGTGTTCCCCCAGGATTTTTTTCAGCAGCGGTGGCAAAGTTAGCGTAGGGACCCTCATAGAGGAGTTTTAAAGTAACTACTCAGTGTTTCCAGATTTCTATCAAGTACTACCTATAATATCAAGTATGACCTATAACTAGTTTTCCTTACAGAAAAGTGTAATTACGTTTGTTAAAAGGCCTAGTGTTGTCACGATACCAGAATTTTGACTTTGATACCGATACCAGGTTAAGTATCACGATACTCGATACCATCATAATACAATACATCTTTTGAGTTCAACGTCATGACATATGGAATTTCTTACATCAACATTTTTCAGAGACATCCATGTATGTATTAATGCATCAATTATACAATGATACAGTCAATTTGACTTTGTTTTTACCAATCTAACTACACAACAACATAATGGTAATCGTTTATTTGAATGGTAAACCTCTATTGATAAACTGGGTAAATCAAGATGTAGCTTAGGCCTGTTTACAATACAGATGCTTGCATGTTCAATAGGAGTGTGTGCATGCGTTGAGTTATTGAGCCTGTTTGCATGGGGCTACAGATTAAAAACAATCTGTTTCCCTTCCATGTGGGATTTGTTGTATTGTACTGATCAATAACATTGGCATAGAAGTAGTAGGTTTTTTAATATTATTATTAATTTTATTAAAGTGTGCACTGTTTCTTTAACCACTAATGACATCATACACAAGGCAAGAGGATGGGAGGTCCGTCGGTTCGATGAGGCAATAGATCATCTTTGGGAGAGGTGAGAGAGAGACTGATTAAAGTTTTGGTGGCAATCAGCTTTAAAATCAACATATTTTGCGTTATGGTTTGCATATTATCACAAACAAAGTAAGTTACTAGGGTAGTGAATTGATGTTAGCTTCAGCTGTAAGCTAGCGATGAAAGTTAGACTAGAGAGCCCACGCCTAACGATCCCCCGCCCACTTCACTTCCCTCCATTGAAAATAAATGGAGCTCGGTTGTTTCATCGCTCCAACGTGTCATGTGGACTGCACTGTAGGTGGACCAGGCAAGGTGCGGTATAAGGGGAACATCGGCTGCGCTGATAGATAGACTTAATCCGTGAGACACTGACAGAAGTACCGAAAGTAACAACAATTCTAGTAACGGACCGTTTTTCATGTTCTAGTATTGAAAAAGTCCCAAGGTTTCGGTATACCATGCAACACTAATAAACATAAATTACGCCAACAACAGAGTGGTGTTGGCATATATATGGGATCAATATCACGCCAAATGTATTTACAAATGTAAATCACCAATCCACAAATGTAAATCCCTATCCACAAACGAACACCTTTTGATTTGTATTTGTAAATCGATATATTGCATTAGAATTGTTTTATAACTGCATATATGCAGGTAATTTCTAAGGGCTTTAAGTAAAATGACTGCCATAAAGATTTGCGCATAGGAAAGATATGAGCAAACATGACAGATATGGCAAACCTGCAACTCCATATTTGGAAGCTCAAAGGTAACCTGATTTTTGCCAGTGATTTGACAACAAGAAAAATATAAAGTTCTCACGCATAGAAAACAAGATTTTGTATACGTAGAAAAAAAGTTATCACGCTAGAAATACATTTCTCACTCGTAGAAAGCGATTTATATTAATAGAAAAAAGGTTTGTACCCATAGAAAGCGATTTCTATAAATCGCTGGCAGCATTTAGTTCGGCCATGCCTGCCTTTCAAGGCTGCAGAAATTATAGTATGGTAACCATAATATGTTAACCATGTGTAACCATAGTATGTCCAACGTAAATAATTGAAACCCTAGCCCTACATTACACAACCCGTGCATCACCCAAATAGTTGAATTAGCTGGCCAGTGTGATAGCACCACTAAATGTGAAGGATATGTCATACATTGTAAGTGATTATAATCCATCTGCTGTCTCATGTTGCACAGACGATGAACATTAGGGAGACATAAGTATTCCTGAGGCCTCTAACCGTTTCCCCAGGAGAAGCAGGTAGAAGGGAGGTGTAGGATATGGGATCAGACTTGGTAACAGAATTGCTTCTGTCCCTCTCCTCGCACCAACATGGGCTTGAAATAGGGACCCTCTGCACTCATCGACAACATCGACACTCCTCGAAGCATCGTTACCAGTCGCTCCACAACTACTTCCAAGTTCTCAGAGCGAGTGACGTCACCGAGGGAAACGCTATTAGCGTGCACGGTCAACTAGCTAGCCATTTCACACCGGTTACACTCACCCTCTTTGACCTCCTTCTTTTCCGCAGCAACCGATGATCCGGGTCAACAGCATCAATCAACTTTTACGATCAACTTTTTTTCTACGACTACAAATCGCTTTCTTCGCGTGATAACTTTTTGTCTTTATGGCAGTCATTTTACTTAAGGCTCTTGGAAATGACCTGCATATCTGCAGTTGTAAAAAAAATATATAATGCAATATATCGATGTACAAATACAAATCAATAGGTGTATGTTTGTGGATAGAGATTTACATTTGTGGAAAGTGATTTACATTTGTAAATTGGTGATTTCAATTGGTGGATTGGTGATTTACATTTGTGGAAAGTGTTTTACATTTGTAGAAAGTGACATTTTGTGAATTGGTGATTTACATTTGTGAATACATTTGGCATGATATTGATCCCATACATATACCAGTCATTAAAAATATTAACGCAAGTACATTGCTGATTGGCCAGCTCATCCTCCTCCAGACCGCTGATTGGCCAGCTCATCCTTCTGAGGAGTATCAGATCATACTCTGAGGAAATAGCAAGCAATTTTTAAAGTTTGAGGTGGGGTTTTTGAAGTGTTTTTTTTCTTTCTACAATTTATGCTTTGGCCTCAAATACAAGTATTGGACAAGTCAACAACATTGTTATGAGTTAACACAATATAAACTTTTAAAAGTGAGATTTTCACTGGGCAGTTACATTAAAGCTAATTTCCTGTAATTCTACACATTTATAGAGTTTTTAAAAACTACTCATACTCAAAACCATGAAAATGAATAACCCATGGAGGCCAAGATGCAAATACTAGTACAATTAATTTAATCCATGCGCAAAAGAATACAAAAAGTGACAGTGCAGGATGCTAATAAAACATTGTAATTCGCAGTTATAAAGCTTCTTTCCTGCAGTTCTACACATTTTGCCATGGCTTATGTCGTGTTCTTATGCTATCAAATATTAGAACAAAATCAGTGTGGGCCCCATGCCATGACATTTCTGGAATTAAATAGATTTTCTTCTCTCACCCATCTACACACAATACCCCATAATGACAAAGTGAAAACGTGTTTTTAGACATTTTTGCAAATTTATTGAAAATGAAATACAGAAATATATAATTTACAGTTGAAGTCAGACGTTTATATACACCTTAGCCAAATACATTTAAACTCAGGTTTTTTTGTACAATTCCTGACATTTAATCCTAGTAAAAATTCCCAGTCTTAGGTCAGTTAGGATCAGCACTTTATTTTAAGAATGTGAAATATCAGAATAATAGTAGAGAGAATGATTTATTTCACCTTTTATTTCTTTCATCACATTCCCAGTGGGTCAGAAGTTTACATACACTGAATTAGTATTTGATAGCGTTGCCTTTAAATTGTTTAACTTGGGTAAAATGTCTCGGGAAGCCTTCCACAAGCTTCCCACAAAAAGTTTGGTGAATTTTGGCCCATTCCTTCTGACAGAGCAGGTTTGTAGGCCTCCTTGCTCGCATACACTTTTTCAGTTCTGCCCACAAATTTTCAATGGGATTGAGGTCAGGGCTTTGTGATGGCCACTCCAATACCTTGACTTTGTTGTCCTTAAGCCATTTTGCCACAACTTTGGAAATATGCTTGGGGTCATTGTCCATTTGGAAACCCATTTGCGACCAAGCTTTAACTTTCTCGCTGATGTCTTGAGATGTTGCTTCAATATATCCACATAATTTTCTTCCCTCATGATGCCTTCTATTTTGTGAAGTGCACCAGTCCCTCCTCCAGCAAAGCACCCCCACAACATGATGCTGCCACCCCCGTGCTTCACGGTTGGGATGGTGTTCTTCGGCTTGCAAGCCTCCCCCTTTTTCCTCCAAAAAAGGTCATTATGGCCAAACAGTTCTATTTTTGTTTCTTCAGACCAGAGGACATTTCTCCAAAAACCACAATCTTTGCCCTCATGTGCAGTTGCAAACCATAGTCTGGCTTTTTTATGGCGGTTTTGGAGCAGTGGCTTCTTCCTTGCTGAGCGGCATTTCAGGTTATGCCGATATAGGACTTGTTTTACTGTGGATATAGATACTTTTGTACCTGTTTCTTCCAACATCTTCGCAAGGTCATTTGCTGTTCTGGGATTGATTTGTACTTTTCTCACCAAAGTGAGTTCATCTCTAGGAGACAGAACGTGTCTCCTTCCTGAGCGGTATGACGGCTGCGTGGTCCCATGGTGTTTATACTTGCGTACTATTGTTTGTACAGATGAACGTGGTACCTTCAGGCTTTGGAAATTGCTCCCAAGGATGAACCACCATTTTTTTCCTGAGGTCTTGGCTAATTTGTTTGGATTTTCCCATGATGTCAAGAGTTTGAAGGTAGGCCTTGAAATACATCCACAGGTACACCTCCAATTGACTCAAATGATGTCAATCAGAAGCTTCTAAAGCCATGACATAATTTTCGAGAATTTTCCAAGCTGTTTAACGGCACAGTCAACTTAGTGTATGTAAACTTCTGACATCATTCTTTTTAAAATTCTTTAAGCTGTGTCAAGTTGGTTGTTGATCTTTGCCAGACAGCCATTTTCAAGTCTTGCAATAGATTTTCAAGCTGATTTAAGTCAACTGTAACTACTGTAGTCCACTTGGGAACATTCATTGTCGTCTTGGTAAGTAAATCCAGTGTATATTTGGCCTTGTGTTTTAGGTTATTGTCCTGCTGAAAGGTGAATTTGTCTCCCAGTGTCTGGTGGAAAGCAGACTAAACCAGGTTTTCCTCTAGTATTTTGCCTGTGCTTAGCTCTATTCCGTTTCCTTTTATCCTAAAAAAAGCCCTAGTCATTGCTGTTGACAAGCATACCGATAACATGATGCAGCAACCACCATGCTTGAAAATATGAAGAGTGGTACTCAGTGATATGTTGTGTTGGATTTGCCCCAAACATTACGCTTTGTATTTAGGACACAATGTCAATTGCTTTGACACATTTTTTGTAGTTTTACTTTATTGCCTTATTGCAAACAAGATGCATGTTTTGGAATATTTTTTTTCTGTACAGGCTTCCTTCTATTCACTCCGTCATTTAGGTTAGTATTGTGGAGTAACTAAAATGTTGTTGATGCATCCTCAGTTTTCTCCTATCACAGCCGTTAAACTCTTTAACTGTTTTAAAGTCACCATTGGCCTCATTGTGAAATCCCTGAGCGGTTTCCTTCTACTCCGGCAACTGAGTAGGAAGGACGCCTGTATCTTTGTAGTGACTGGGGGTATTGTTACACCGTCCAAAGTTGAATTAATAACTTCTCCATGCTCAAAGGGATATTCAATGTCTGCTTTTTTATTTGTACCCATTTACCAATAGGTGCCGTCCTTTGTGAGGCATTGGAAAACCTCCCTGGTCCTGTGGGTGAATTTGTGTTTAAAATTCACTGCTCAACTAAGGGAACTTACAGATAAGTGTATGCGTGGGGTACAGAGACGAGGTAGTCATTCAAAAAGCATGTTAAACACTATTATTGCAAACAGAGTCCATGCAATTTATTATGTGACTTGTTAAGCAAATACATGTTTACTCCTGAACTTATTTAGGCTTGCCATAACAAATGGGTTGAATAATTATTTTCTCAAGACATTTCAGCTTTTCATTTTTAATAATTTAACAATTTAACAATTGTAACAATTTCTAAAAACATAATTCTAATTTGGCATCACGGGGTATTGTGTGTAGGCCAGTGACACAAAATCTCAATTGAATCAATTTTAAATTCAGGCTGTAACACAACATAATGTGGAAAAAGTCAAGGGATGTGAATACTTTCTGAATGCACTTTACTGGCACAATAGACATAATAGTAATAATGGTAGAGAGGGTTACTGTAAATAAACACTTGCACTTACGTTTTTTTTTTTAAACAAAGTCATTCCGTCTATCCTTCCGGGTAAAGACATCAGTGACTGAGCTGTAAAACTCTTCCCTGTTGGCCATCAGTTTTAGAAGTCTAAATGGAGATGATGGCAAGGGTTGAGAGTCGTCCTGGATCGGTCCGGTTTCCACTCTGTCTTTATCCGTTTCAGCGCAGAAAATTACTTTTGTGGCTGGTATAGTGAGGACCAGTTGCAGTAACTTTGTCGCCTTTGTCCAGGTGATTTGTCTACCATTTGTGGACTGTACAATCCAACAAAATCAGCCTTAAATCTAACAAAATTAAGTTCACCAAAGTGGTCAAACCTGGCTCTCATCTGAACATTGATATTGTCCAGTGTGTTGTTGTAGATTCGCCCCCTCTCTACTCTGATTGGCAGTTTACTATGAGTTTCGCTTTTTGCCAGACACAGTTCATTGCATTTCTGTTTGAATTTCTCATAGAAACGATCAAAGTCTTGTCGCTGGCGTTCCGGTGCTTTCATTGTGTCGCTGATGAGGGTACGGCAGAAACCCATATCCATCACTTTGTTCTGCAGAACATGGAAAAGCGCGTCAGTTTCATTGAAAATTCCATCATAGGCCATGAGCAAAAAGGAAAACTGTGGCTCCTGAGTGGTGCAGCGGTCTAAGGCACTGCATCTCAGTGCTAGAGGTGTCACTACAGACCTTGGTTTGATTCCAGGCTGTATCACAACCGGCTGTGATTGGGAGTCCCATAGGGCGGAGCACAATTGGCCCAACGTCGTCTGGTTTAGAATTTGGCCGGAGTAGGCCATCATTGTAAATACACATTTGTTCTTAACTGACTTGCCTAGTTAAATAAAAAAAATAGGGTTGCTAACGGTTCGATTTTTCCCAGCAAAGGGTTAAGGCATGTAATATTTCCACATAGTTGCCCCTGGTCCTGTTTGATGAGCTGGCATTCTCATCATTACCACAAAATGCCAACTCGGCAGCATGTAACATTAATTAGCTAAATCTTTCAAAATCTCCTTCAGCTTTGCATTGTGCATGCTGATGTTCAATCTCTGTTGTTCATTGCCAGATCTATCCGTGAGCTGCCAAATGTCTTAAAAGCTATCTGGCTTTGGATATGAGACACAGATTTCTCGTGCTTCTTGAGTGCTGTAGACAAGTTGTTCTAGTCGCAGTATCCGGCTCTTGTCCACACGCTGTCACTGGTGGAGAACAGCAAGCGGGGGAAGCGGAGTCCACTGCTAGCAGCGCAGCCACAGAGCCAGTCTTTCCGGGCCTTGATACCACTCAGATTGAAATAATCGTGTTATTTTCTGTCCCTTCCTTTGATGTAGGTTTCTAAACCCAGGTGTTGTTCTTCCCTCCCTTATCACACCCTGTTTTGCTAGAAAACTGTTTCAGAGGCAATATGTTAGCCATCCTGATCAGCTTACTTTAGCTAGCAGTAAAACGAACGTAACCGCCAAAAGGCGGCAGATGACATGTGACGTCCATAGGCAGGAGCGAGCTCTTCCTATCCTCCTGCCTATCCTCCAGCCCGTCCTCCTGCCTATCCTCCAGCCCATCCTCCTGCCTATCCTCCAGCCCGTCCTCCTGCCCATCCTCCTGCCTATCCTCCTGCCTATCCTCCTGCCTATCCTCCTGCCCATCCTCCTGCCCATCCTCCAGCCTATCCTCCAGCCTATCCTCCTGCCTATCCTCCAGCCTATCCCATTACATTTTTCACTCCAGTACGTATGCACATTTATTATTTGAGTGCAATGAAAATGAATGGGAGATATTGACACATGGAAGGCAGCAAAGCGCTCTGCCTGCTTTTCGGTGTCCGTTAGCTGGGAGTATAAGGTAGAAACACGCACGGTATGTCAATGCCTTGCATTGAGTTTGGAGTTTGAAGGGCGGGAGAAAGGCACAAGGCAAGGCTGCTTTTCCTCTGGCCACCTTGCACATTTTGTAGTAGATCACCGCAAATTTGGGAGGTACTAGTTCAGAAATCCATTTTATCGTGAAGAAAAAACATGAAGAGAACAAAATTATTACTGATAATATTTATATTAATTCATTTTTCATGACAGTTGTTTTTTAATTCGTTTTCACAAGGTAGGCACTGCCTACCCTCCCAACCCTGACCGCACGTCACTACTCTACTATACTGTACCCTACTCTACTGTACCGCACTGTACTCGAGTTTACTCTACTTGAGTCTCTTATAATTGATGAAAGGGCCCATGGACTCTCAGATCTAGTGGTCTTGAGACCATTAAAGACAACATAAATTCGGTCTTTAACTTGTCATGGACTCAGCTCACTAGGTCTGTGTCTGGACCTTCGGACCAGTGTCCTGGTATAAATCTTGGTCGTGGCTCCTGGATATTACCTTAGTCTTTGGTTTACAAACCATACGATCACCCAGTTGACTACTTTTAAATGGTGGAAACAGTCCATGGCAATGTCTATACTAAAACGAGTCTTCCATTTATTTTTATGATTGAAACTTGACACTGAAATGCCAGTTATCTTGCCAAAATAAAGATAGGTAAAGTGATAATTTAAACATCTAACGATATCATTGATTAGATATACAAGTAATAAAGTCATTCAATTAATCAGCAAGTTTCAGATTCATACAATCAACATTGAACATTTTACAGAGAATAATAGAGATTATATTTCTCTAAATTCAATGTAAAGGTTTAGAAAATCAGGTAAAAAAATCAGGTTTTTACTATTTTTGTTAATTTGTTATGCAAGTTCAATCTCTAAAATGTATCTGTAATTGAAGGTTAATCAAAATTATCACTACTGTGCATGGTTTTCCCTTTATTGAAACTTTGTCACTATGGTTCGGTAGTGACAAATGTAATGGGGTGGTAAGGAACTCAGGTAAAATATTATATATTATTATTTAAATATGTGAGGAGTATATATTTCTACCTGGCATATGTTGTAAGACATCTGTGCTGAAAGTTTGGGAAAAATAGCATACAAACGCGATTTTTTTTCCCAAACCCCAATTTGCACCACTTCTATAGAATGACCCATGTATATGGTTCCATTTTGGACAGAGCCATAGAAGGAGCCAATGCCCCCAGCCTGTATGGTTGTGGGTAGATGTTTCATATGATAGAAAGACACTTGTTACCGGAGTTTAACTCATCTGATTGTCTTGGTTGTGTCCTCTCAGGTGTGGTAGGAGCCCAGAAGAAAGAGTTGTAATGACAGCTGAAACAATCATGGCTTCCTCTGATGATGGATTGTGCGTTAAGGATTTATCCCAATTTTGCACAGGTTCCGCAATGATTTCCTTTTGTTTGTGATAAGAAAAACAAGTGAGACTGTTTTGTTATAAGTTCCATGAGGTGCAAATAAGTGATTAATTTCATCAAAGGATACTATAATTCTCAAAAAAAGAATTTAAAAAAAATAGTTGTATTTTACTAAAGAAAGAATGTTTATTTTCTACCAAGGATTGTCACATGGATGCAAGAACCTGTAGCGGATCATGTGACTTGTTGTTTAAGGTGCATGATAGTAAAGATGTCGTTTGTTAATATTGTTTATGATTTAAATTTTTGTCTTTCTCTTATTTTGTACTGAAATAGATTTTTCTGAAGATTTATTAGCCAGACACCTTGAAAATGATGTTTTGTGCTTGCTGTGTGAGTGTTGCTATGGTGAAGTGTTCAGTGTTTTTTCTTGTAAAGTGATTTATCTTAGTGGTCTAGATTGATCTTTCTGTCTCATACAATTTGCCTTAAAAATTTCCGTACAGTAGCTGTATAGGCAACCTCCGAGGCTAGAAATGAGCAAGAAATGTTAAGAGCTATTGCCTTGTAAATCAGCTAAATAGGGCTTTTCCTTTGAGTATAGCTTATAAAATCTGCTGTGTTTAGAAATGTAGGATCTTAATTTGATCACCCTGTTGCCAGAGAACTTTCCTGCAATGCAGGACATTTTAAACTTGTGGCGTATTTGAGGTTTCAAAAGGCTTCTGAAGTGTGTAATTTCCATTTTGTAATTTCCCTTATGAAAATTATATTAACCACTACAAAAATGGCCATTCATTATAATCCACATAATAATTCACATTTCCTATTGCTGCTGGATTATTTTCCTGCTGTAGCAAACTGGCTCAAATAAAGATCCTACATCTGTATGTGTTTTGCTTTTCCCCTCTAAAAATGAATCTAAAGTAGAAGTATTTGAAAGAAATGTTTAGAGTGAAACAACCCTCTGAATCTGATGATGATTTTGAATAGGATGTCATGTTTGTATTATCTGAGGGCCTTAAAGGTCTTTGGTTGTTGAATGTGGTAGATATCCTGCTGAATGATCACATTTTGAATTTTGCCTTTCAATTACTTGGTGTTGTAGATTAGCCTGAAATGAACTTATTGGGGTGGGGATGGAATAAGGGAGGGCGTGGTTGTGTCTTTTTTGGGAGATGTTGTCAGCTTGGCAGGATGTTTCTTTTTCACTTTCAGTTGAAATGCAAACAGGCAAACTTGGATATATTATTGTGCAAAAAAACGATCAAAGCTTTCACGTACATGGAGTTTGAGTTGGGGAAAAATGGAGATTAAAATGTCGATTTTATTGTACCTAGCTCTTTGATAGGAAACAAACAAGCTTGGCACTTCCAATTATAGTTTACTTCACCAAAGAACTGAGCTAGTAAATTGAGGAAAGTGTCATTTCTCTCTCACAAGGATGTAATTGACTTTTTGCCAGACTAGATTGCAGTTTGGAAAATGTGCCTTTTTTTGTACATTTACTTTCAGTTTTCATACGTTTTATGAAAGTATGGACACAAACAAGCTTGAAGGACGATTTGGATCCAACAAATGCCACACGCTGATTTCATCACTACAGAAAAATGGAAAATGCGGTGTTAGAAATACAAAGAAGGCAGTTTGAAACTATGAAATTACAAAAAAAATCTTACAATAATCTGTTTTGATATTGTGCAACAGATAATGTTATTGCTAAAAGTTTGATTATTTTTTATCACAGTAGATTTGAACAGGCTTTATGATTGAGTTGTCTTCCAGAAGCCCGTGTTCTGGCCTGATGGTCGGACAGACTGACCAGTTATCTACCTCAGAGTTTCGTTTCTCCTCTGTATTGGGCCGGGTTAGCAGGTCCAGCCTGCCCTTCCAGACCAAATGCCATGCTCAGGAGCTGGCCATATACACTTGTTTTCTTTCAGGTTTTTTTTAATACTTTTTGATTTTCTTCACAAAAAAATAAGAAAAATGATGATATATTATTATAATCATTTTGAGGACAATTGTGCGTTGAGCGTATTTTAGTTGTGTTCGGACATTAAGTTTCATAGTTTCAAAAGTAGAACTGCTGCTTTCATCACAAGACATACCAGAGGCTAATAAAAGTGGTTGAAGACAAACAAAAGCTAAAGCTGAAAGTGGTATTTCCTGGATCTGTGACATCTCCTGAGAACATCATTGTTGCTTTGTCAGTCCAGACAGACTTGCAGCAGCATTTCCTCTGCAGTCAGCTTGAGTTGAGTTACTAAAGTAAAGGGCCACTGTGACTATACTTGAGATTTCTGTGTAATGCCTGAGAGTGATAACTAATTCTGTCGAGTGCTTGTGAGGGTTATGCTGCTAGTAATGTCTGAACCAAGTGCCATACTGCGTCTGAGTCAAGGGTTTGGAAAGGTTCATAAAGAAAGAAAAATGCTAATTTAATCAACCATCATGTTAAAAAGTCATTAAGTTATATTGAAAAGTAATAATTTATGAAGAAAGAAGTTTTGTACAGATCGTTTGAAGAAATAAAAGATTTTCATAGAGATATCTATATGAGAGTTAATTTTTTATTTTGTTTTACATGTGCCACACATTTCCCCGTGGTAACATATGTCCAGTTTAAGGAAACCATCCTCTGTGTTTTTGTTTTATATTGTTTGTTAAAGCCAAAAATATTTTCAGTAGATTGTTACTTAAGCTTTATTTCTGTTCATTTCTTTTAATTTTTTTTAAATAAAAACTTAAATTGGACTTGTTCTGTGTTCTGTTGGTGTGGGAGGGAAGAGATCTCATTATATTGATATCTGGCTGTAAACAAACCCTCAGAGCTGAGCCAGTTGCAGATGAAGAGCTTGTTCATTTCCATCCCAGCAACATGACAAAAAATAATCGTAGTTACAAGTTAGCATTATCTAAGTTATAGGATCTCTATGCCTAAAACTATACAGGCCAAATCCCCCAAGGTAAATGGGCGCGTTTGACATTGCAGCCTACTTGAAAGGCGAGTTGAGACTGACTGATCTACAAATCACCTTGCGTCATAAATAACTACTCAATATGATTTGTAGACCAGCCAGTCACAATTTACCCACGATACAAACCGGCTTTGATGATCTCAAACACGGCCAATGGGGGAGTTTGATTAGACTGAACCTGTGTAAACCGGGCTACGGCCCGTTACGTCACCGGGTAAAAGTGGTGAAGGAGGAGTGCCCACCTCAAGTCGAGCATGCCCTGGCCATAATGTCCACAAAACAGCATGATGAATTGTTCAGAAACATAAAACATATATTTTCTATTAAATATATAGTAGTTTTCCTTGGGAAGGCAGGTAAAGCAATATGAGTTTTATATAAAGAGCAAACACTTTTGCATGTGGAAACACTGAATCCTAACTCATTACTCCACGTGCTTGACATGCATTACTTCGACTTTGCCGTCGAATTTGACGGGGGCACCTGGCTCACCCCCGGAAGGCAGCCCGGTTTTAAAACGAGTGCAATCAATGCTAACCCAGTTCGCCCCGTGGCATTAATCAAATCCCCTCAATGTTTTTAGCTATAAAGTTTTGTTACACAGTCTTTGCCTCCTCCCTCCTTATTGCTGATCATTACCCCTTAATCATTAAACATACATTTCTGAGTAAAAATGTTCAGTAACAATCAGAAGTAACAACTGGAAGACAAATTACTTTGAAGATTAAAAAATATATTAGTAGCTTATGATTTTATTTTTCCATACTGTGAAATGTGTCAAGACCAGAAAAATTGGAAACATATCAGAAATTCAGCATATCTTTGAAAGTGTATTATATTTTAACCTTTCTTTGAGTCTCCTTTTGTAAGTAAATGATACTGGTAATCTCTGTTTCCACAGATAAGGTGCTGAATGAAAACAATTTCAGTAGTTACCGATAACATTGCCTTTGCAGTGATTTTCTTATGGATCTTCCTCACAAAACCAAAAGCTTTCAGGAATGATTGGAGCGACAGCACAGCATGGCCTGTAAAGGCCTATCTCCTTACCAGAGACTGGCTCACCAAGGCCCGGAGGTGAGACTAGTCCTACAGTACCAATTTCCTCATAGTACATGAGAATTCCAGTCATTTGCCTCAACACACTGACACTGACCTTACCTCACACAGAGTTGAGATTGACACCGCTGTCGCATATAATGAAGACATGACACATGTCCTCTTGCGACAGAGGGGAAACTTATCTATGTGGTCCGTTACAGCAGCAAATGACATGTACAGAAGCCTCAGGAAAAGGAAATTGGATAAATGGCGTAGAATCATGTCAATCCAGCCGAGTAATATAACTCTGACAATGCATCTTATCATTAACCTTTCGTCTGTTTTATTTCTCATCTTGTGCACAGTTTTGTAAATCAGCTATGGAGGCAATCTAATCAATATACCAGGACTCACTTCGCTAAACAGGCCTTACTGTTGATAAGACATTCTGTTGAGTTGGACTTACAGTGTGTTTGGCATTAGCACATTCACAGCCCTGAGGGTGAGGGCAGTGAAGAGATTATCAACACCATGTCCTGGCCATGGTGTTAACATGCATGTCCCAATCTCAGCCAGTGTGAGTGGTGACAGGAGGGAGGCTACAGGGATGGGGGCTAGGAGAGGGCTGTGACCAGGCCTGGGTGGGTAGTGGATGGGAGGGAGGATAAATGGACGGGGGCTTGGAGAGGGCCATGGTGGCCAAGCCCTGGACTGGCAGATGGGTCTTCCTGGTCTCCTGCAGGGTGTGGTGCCACCCGACGGGAAACCGTGAGCAGCAGACAGACGAGGAGCCAGATCCATGCTGCAGCTGTCTGTGGCCTGCAGCCACCTGCGTCTAGCTGTTACAAGACGGACACGCCTCTGCATCTACAACAGCTACGGCATACTACCCATTCTGCCCCTTTGTCTGTCTGCAGGTAATATGAGCGATCTCAACAAAGGTGTAATGATTGTGTGGTGATGTATCGTCTTTGAAATAACCATGTCTTCGGCTCCATCGAAAAACGTGGCCTTTACACGGGGAGAGTACAAAGGGCTCTTTATCTTTTTGGGTTCTGGCAAGGTCTATCTCAGTGGAGAGTGAAATACGAGTGTTCTCTTTCTATGTGACCATTATTTATGATTTATTACATTCAACAGTCTGATGACTTTGAATGGATGGGTGTCTATGATTGCTCTTTCTGTCTTCCCTCACACAGGGTTCGATCTAAAATGGCTGCTTGGTCTCGGGTCCTGGAGGGCTCCTGAAGATAATAACAGGATATTCATGTTTTTTGTTATTTTTAGATGAGATGTCTATTGGACATATTTGCTAAGTGGGTTCATGTGAGTTACCAATCAGTCTTGTCCATTGCTACAGTAACTTGTGTTCACTTGAATACAAAATATTTGTACAAGTTTAAACCATTCAGGCTGGCTGTTAAACCGCCAAAGAATCTCTGGCATTGCTGAAGAATTTCTGCAGTGGATATGCAGCAGACATCGTGTCTATGTTCCCTGTTGATTTTGTCTTGTTTATTAATGTAGTGTCTCTAGTCTTCTTTTGTCTAGAGCTGTGGCTTTCATATACCCCACTGAGCTCTCTGCCATTCCAGCTCTCACCAACATTCTTCTCACTTCTTAATGTCTTGCGCCTTGTTTATTTTTCACTGGGATCTTTGGATTAATTAATGAGACAATAATGTTATTCAACATTTGAGTCGTGGTAGGCCTACAAGTAATGATTTGGCTATACAACCTAAGAATGAGTGGAATTTACTGTGCTTCTTATTTACATCCAATTGGTTAGTAATTTCAGTTGAATATATATATAAAATATGTTCCTGTGTGACTGTGACATATTTATACTGTAATTTTTAAAATATAAAGAGGCACTCTGCAAACTTTCAGGCAGCATGTTATCCTACTGGGTTGTAACCACCGAAATCTGTACAACTGATGTACTTATGGCACCATCTAGAGGACTTAATGGGTTATTCTGTAAATCAATGTCCTCCTGGGGCCCAACTCCTTTATCAAAATAAAACATAACAATAAAACCACTTCTCCCTTATTAAACATGTTGCTGTTTCCTTCTCCACAATCTATAATACAATTATATCGAATTAAATGCATGTACAATGATATTCTTCAACTTCCCAAGAAGTTTAGCTGGTGCATTAAAAATGTAAAAGGGAGTTGCTGCATAATCATTTGTTTTGACAAGCTTCCAACATACACTGAACTTTGCAAGCCTACTTTTTGAGGGAACATGTAAATTCAGGCACTGGCAGTGGTGGATTTACCATTAGGCATCTAAGGCAATTGCCTGGGGCCTCACATCATCAGTGTTCCTCGTGAACTTGGCATACTTACAATAGTTTAATACATTATTTATATTATCTTCCTCCTATGCTTGAGGCCATCTTCTGCTCGTGAGTAATCTCCAATGTGCACTTTTAAGCAAATGGATCATTTTTTCCCCCTCCGAATCTGGCTCTAGCTTTTGAACGTTTGGGGATATTAGCTATTACGACCCCATAACTGAAAGCTAATAACTGGAGTGGATATGCATAAGACATCATGTCTATGTTCCCTGTTGATTTTGTCTTGTTATTTCCCTCTACGATGCTCACAAGCAGGGCAAGACACGTTAGAAGGGACTGTGACAAAATCGCATCTTTCGGAGATGCATAAAGATGGCAGCCCCCATGCACTTTCCACAATTTCCTTGTTTGCTAAGATCGCCGTATTGTACATTGCTCTCTGTTACTCTATTTTTGTTTTGTCATTAGCACGGTATACATCAGGGCCGGCTCAAGACATAAGCGACATAAGCTGAACTCAGTCAGGGTCTCAACTTACTGTTGAGGGTTAGAATAGTAGAATACACAAGTGCAAGTTCGAAATTTGGCTATGGATCAGCAGTTTTTCTCTTGTTTTGTCAGTCACTGACAGTCACTCAATTAGCCTTTTCAGCAAACAATTTAGCTGACAGATATCATTAACATGGCATAAGGCATGCTAATACCTGATGATCTTCTCTGTGTAATGCAAATAAGAAATGTTACACCTTTCCCATTTTCAAGTCAATTGACTTGAAAATTAGCCTTATGAACATAGAAACTTGGTTGCAGTTTGTATCTGTGCTATAATGGTTCAAAAGTACATAAAATTAACTAATATATATGCATTGGTTGATATTGCAAAGAAAATATCAGATATAGGTATTGGCCCAGAATTTACACATCATGAAGCCCTAAATTGAAAGGGAAAAATATTCTACCAACTTTGCACAACTCTTAGGGCAACAGGTATCCATGATCTTTGTCAAGATTGCTCACGTTCAGTAAATTTGGTTGGGAATCATTGATGGACAGCAATATTCAAACCTTGTCTCTGATTTTTCAAACTAATCTAAGTCAGGACTGACACTGGACCACTTAGGAACACTCAACATCTCTTGGAAAGGCCTTCTGGTGTGTCTTAAAATGTTTGTTAGATTAGAGTTCGGGTTAGATTTTCAGAAGACTGAGGGTTTTCTCTAACTTTTTACCTGGGCTTTGCTTCTTTCACATTTGTTTTTTTATCCTGACAAACTCCCCAGTCCATGCCAGTGACAAGCATACCCATAACACTGCAATAGTAGATTTAATTTTAAGGCAGCAAAATTTGAAGACTGTGCAAGGGGTGTGTAGACTTTCAGAAGCAACTGCTCTTCTTTTGGCCCGCAAATTGCTTTTGACGAACAAATCGGTCTGGGAAAAAATATATGTGGCCCGTAGATTTTTTTTTTATCCCAGTGTGGCCCTCAAACCAAAATTATTGCCCACCCCTATTCTATGTGGTGATGCAAAGACCTTTACTAATGGAGGGCATTTCAAGTCTTTCCAATTAGCATTTTCATTCTGCTTTGTTCACCTTGCAATAGCTGGCTCCAAATAGCTCTTTGTTCAGCAGCCTTAGTCCTCTTCCTGGGGCCTCCAAATCCACCCCTGGGGCGAGTATTTAGCTCTATTTAAAGTTAGTGGGGTGGGATTTAATTTCAATGTGAGATGCTGCAACGTGGTCTCAGGGCAATTTGTATTATTCTGTACGTGAAGCTCCATTTAGTATGATATGTTACACTATTAGGTTACAATATGATTGGCACAGCGGTCGTACATACATCCCCCATGTGACTCGAACACGCAACCTTTGCATTGCTAGAAGGTCATGGATTACGCCTGCCCATCAGTGGTGGTTCTAGACCATTTCAACTGGGGGGGCCAAGCTGGGGCCAGTTGTACTGTTAGAGGGGCCAGTTACATTAGACGTTATTGTTGTCATCGTATTCTTCACTGCATTGCAGGCATTAGCAGGCAAAAGACCATGTTCATAATCATCATCGTTGCCACTGTCTAATAATGGATGTAAAAAAAAAGAATGATAGCAAAAATTAGTTATATCAACAAAAAAAATCATACTCCACATTTAGGGGGGCCACAAGGGGGTCCAAAATTGTTGTCACAGGGACACTGGCCCCCCAGAACCGCTAGTGCTGCCCATATAGTCACATGCTATATCTCAGACAGCACTGACACGATTTTGACAAAACATGGGTGAATGATGTGTCTTGCCACAGAAATTACACTGATTGGCCCAAGGTGGGAGAGCTATAGTAATTAACTGAAATGTGTTAGTCACATGTGACATCTCAATTGGCCCAAGAGGGGGGCGCGCTGCATCATTCGTGGGGGACGACATGTTTTCTGTTGCCTTGCTTTTTGTTTAGTTTTGTATGTTGTTTGCGCAAGTTAGAGGGTGTTAAACGTTTTGGATTTCCCCCTTCTGTTTTCTGAGTACAGTAGTGGGCGGCAACAGAGATACTTTTGAGGAAATAGGAAACTCCAGTGGAATCATCCTAAAGTACGTTTCCCGTTCGTAATATCTCTGGCGGCAACACAACTATTTTCAGGATGTAGTCCGTTCTAATACCACACCGAAGAAGAATAACATTTTGGAGCCATGTTTTGGAGCTTGCGAACATGGAGTCACTGAAGAAATGTCGTCTTTGCCCCATATATTTATGGAATTTCCTTTTTGTTGTTGTTTGTTGGCAATATACTCTAGCTGGTGGTAAGTCGAGATAGTATATTTATTTTAATCAGAATTGTATTGGTTAAAACCGGATGCGAAATGCTCTTTACTCATCGGTATTGTTCGAGAACTGGAAGTTGTTGTGGTTTCATTTTAAACTTGGACGAGAACCTTTCCATACAGTTTCCTGCTGAACAACTGTGTAACATTTTACTGTTGCGTTGCGCACAATAATATTTCCTGCTTTATAGGGCTTCATATTTTTTGTCTGATTACATGCCAAATTTGCTAGTTTCTATTAGAAATGCAGAAGGCTGCCCTTCTGCATTGTGACTTGGCTTGTAACCAAGTTCGGACATCACGAGGTATAAGGTTTAAACAAACAATAATGTGACCCTAATTTCCAAAGGAAGCAGGAAGTGTGTAGTCTAAAAACCATACTCAGTTAAATGTGCTTAGACTATTCTCAAAGTGGGTCCACATACAAAATGTAAACTAACAATTAATTACATGGGGTTAGTGCCAGTACCAAATTTACAATTGCAGGGATATTGGAGTATTTGATGTAGAAATTTACATTTAGGCGGGGATTAGGAGAAAGTGACTAGCAGGATAAATAATAGTAAACAGTATGGAAGCAGCATAAGTGGTGGTGTGGGTGGTGAGTGTGAGCGCAAGAATGTCAGTGTAAGCGTGATAGGTGAATGGATATACATGTAAACAGGGCTGAAAAGTGACTAGTTGCAGGAATATATAAATAATTATGGTAATATACTAATGGTAATATATACATGTAAACAGGAGTAATAGTGATCACATTGCACTTGATTTCTATGACAATTTAATAAGTGTGCCTGTTGATTTTCATGACACTATTAATTTGGGAACAGGTCGAAACATTTATGGAAATTTTGCTAATTTGCTGTTGGTAGGTAATTTATCCTGGGAGATAAACACTGGGTTGTTTTTTTTACCTGAAATGCACATGGTCCTTTTTTTTGCTGGATCTTTGTAGAATTGAGTCACACCAAATTGTATGTTCTCTACTCTGACAGTTAATCTACAGATAAAAAGGGAAACTCAGTTAGTTTTTAGTTTTATTTGATTAATCTCTCGTCGTTCACTCTTCTGTGGATTTTATATGACGGTTGGCAACCAACTTTAAGATGCATTACCGCCACCAACTGGATCAGATTTTAGCGCCTGGCTACACAGACGCCTGCGAGCAGTTTGGATGAAATTATTGAATAACATGTATGTGTACATTTATTTTGCAGCGCACGCAACACAGGCGGTTTAGTCAGTATGTAACCCTGCATCTCAGTGCTAGAGATGTCACTGCAGACACCCTGGTTCGAATCCAGGCTGTATCACAACCGGCCGTGATTGGGAGTCCCATAAGTCGGCGCACAATTGGCCCAGCGTCATCCGGGTTTGGCCGGTGTAGGCCGTCATTGTAAATAAGAATTTGTTCTTAACTGTCTTGATTAGTTAAATAAAATAAAAATCCATTGCATTGCATTGAGCCATTGGATGTCCCATTTAGCCTTGTTAGGCAAATGCCCCGACGCTGTCCAAAAGCTCCGTCTAGACGCAAATACGCCTCGCAGTTTTGGAAACATTTGGAACGTAACTTTTAAATAAGTGAGAAATAAATAAATACAAAATATGCACTTTATGTACGCAGTTTAGGAAAGTTGCACCCAGATGTATTTTGAGAAACGCATGCGATCCAGTTAAATGGAAATGCGAGCACAAGGTGAGAGGATGTGTCATAGCTGAGGCAGTGTGCGACAACAACCAGGGGCAACTTTGCTAAACTGCGAACAGTTGGTGTGTCTTTTGCATTTGAAAGATTCTTTCTTGCTTATATTAAAGTTAAGTTCCAAGGATTTGCTAAACCGTATCACTAGCAAGGATTAATCCAGTTTCTAAACGTTAAAACAGAGCGACGGGATTGTAGTTCACATGGAGCCAGCTGTCCTCTATACCATCAGGTGAGAACCCCAAGATGGGGACCGGCTATAAGCCACCATGGGTTCTCGAGATGAAATGGCTGTGGCACTGAAGTCTCTCTTGCTTAACAAAGTCAAACATACATCCTTGTTTGTCATTCACATCCCTACTGATAAAACGGTCACTTGCTTGACTAGTTTGTGCAGGTTGTTGGAAATGTAAGTTGGACCAGGGACGCCTAACTTCGTTTGAAAGTGGATGTAGAAAGCTATAGTGGTTTTGTCTCATGATTGACTCTCTGCACAGACTGTCCTGCAGATGGGCGCACCTGGGTGCCTTTCAGACAAAGATGCTACCACTTCGTCCATGGAGAAGAAGACGTGGCTAAAAGCTATACGATTGACGCTGCGAAAACCATCTGCTCAGGATATGGTACTCCGACGTCCCCGATATGAAGTTGTCTTTTTATTCCATAATGTTACACCTTTCTTTATTATTATGTATTAGATGAAAGGCTATAATTGAATTGAACTATTTCAAACTACTCTCAATGTTTGTTTTCAATTGCCACAGATTGTCCTATGTTGTCTCTTTTTAGAACTGGTGAGTGTCCAAAGTGCAGAGGAGAATAATTTCATCATCAAGTACAGTCCGCAGGTGTGGAAAGGCAACATACATGTGTGGTTGGGCATGTATTATGACAGTGATGGTAAGCACTTTTAGATGTACTAGAAAATATGACACCTCCGTATTATGAATGCTACTTTGCCATATCACTTGGTTGTACAGTATAATGCCGTTACTTTACCCATTGCCACAATCCATATTAAACTATGCCTTGGGATCAGTGCCGTTTGTAATATTTGTAACACAATGAGTATTATGAGTACATTTCTTTGCTAATAAGGTCCATCAGGTCTTGTAGTGCCAAAACTGCCTGGAAAGAGTTTTGGTTTTGTCAAGCATGGATAATGCAGCTGTCCCATTTTTGAACTGCACAATGTCAGGAAATCCTGTTTTTATGAAGCTCTGTGTTACAGCAGGATAAAAAAAGAAACTCAAAGAAACTGTGATCCACACCCAGATATTAACGGCTTTCATGTGGAAAAAACGCAGACGCCACTGATTTTATTTGAACAGGGTTGTTTTGACTATGTGTATAACTTCTCTATGACAATATCTTTTTGGGTTTATGAAAGAAAGGTGAAATTAAGAGAGAATAAGTGGTCATTGCTATTTTTCTAAATTTGATGTCTTGGTTTATTTGTCTGATAAGATGAGGACTTTAAGTGGCAAGATGAAACCGGTCTGAGCTTTAATAACTGGGGGAATAGCTCCAGTGAGTCTGAATTGATTCCCATGGACACCTGTGTGGCCATGCACAGCAGCACAGGGGAGTGGAAGAAAGTCAGCTGTGTTGAAAACCCAGAGAATGGCGTGGTCTGTGAAACTGCTGAAAGTAAGCCCCTATTTTTAGCAGCATTTGTGAACCATAACCTTTCTACTCTTATTAAGAGACGGGACACACCATACCGAACGTCGCCCGTGCGCAGTGGGCGGCCATCAAATAGCCTTTGACCACCGAATATTGGCCGCCATTTTCTTTTAATTTCCCAACAATTACACATTTTGAATCGCAGGTGATCTTCGTTATCGTGTGTCCTGCTTCTAATAGCCCAGTTGACATAAATCCACTGCAGCAATATGTTGTTTTGTCAGTTTGATTAACAAGTGGTTGCAGATTTATGTTCATTTTCATTTCTGAGTTATTTTTAGTCATGTTTCACTGATATGTTCTTTCTTTCTTCTTCAAAAGCAAAGAAAGACGGCAAACGTGGTAAGTGAAGTGAAGCCATTTTCCTTTACCGGCCCGTTCTATTCATTATATTTTTATAAATACAGTAAGCTCAATGGTGACCTATCCCTGCATTGTTTTTTGTGTGCTCAGCTCCCAGTCCACTGCTTTCAGCTCTGGTAATTCTCAGTGTGATCGGCATCATGGGGATCTCTGCAGTCTTTTGGTTCCTGCACCAGAAGCACCGTCACGGTACCGTCCTCACGTCATTCGAGTACCACCCCCCGTTCAGGTCTCCCACCTCTGACGAGGCCTGCCTAGTGGAGACAGAGGAGACTGATGACATGGCTTAGTGGAAGTCCTCTTAGATTATGCTGTGTGCAGTCACTCTTGGAGGAGAGGACTAGGAGAGAAAAATGTGACCTTAATTGAGACCGGTTCCATTGTCCAGAAGAGATGATTTGACAGATAATATAACATACTACGGAATGACACGTGGCAACTTTTACCACCAACTAGAGCCACCGTCTGCTTAGGTCCTTTACACTATTGCCTGTCTGAATGGGCTCCCTTATGGATATTGGGTCCGTCTGCTTTTTTGAAGATGTATTATTTTAATTATGGATGTTTGTGTTTGCCGAACAGTATCCTAATGAAAGTGTGTTTTCAGAAAACTTTCCTTCAGAAAATCTGGTTTCATAGTTCAGGGTGCCCTAAAGTCCATTGCTGTGAATGTAGACTATCATTTGCTTGCTTTTTACAATTAATTCAATATTGAATTGTGAGAATCGCTGTTTTCAATCTTCAAAGACATTCGGTCTCCTGTTGTTTTGTCTGCATCTGCATACAATTTGTGATCTTTGTAATGCATGGCGAGTTAAATTGAGATAAGTTATCATTATCAAACATCTTCATGTTCTATTGCCCTTGTAAGTGTCCATACTTTTCAATGATTTCATCTCTTCCTCTAGTGTCCAGGCTTCAAATGTCTTAGTTCTCGATTTAAGAGATAAATACAAGTAATTGAAATTACAGAGGGATAATCCATCATTTATATCTCAAACAAACAGATTAAGGCTTGTCAAAGAGCCAGATTCAACCAGTGTGCATTTTCTCAAAAAACGGAATCTCGGCGGATCTGTGTCCAGTTGTTTGCATGCTGCTGTAACTTAGTTCAAAGCATTCTTTGTGGCGATTGTCAATGTACTGACGAGCTTTTACAGATGATTACATTTATAATAGATATGATTTTTTGGGGGCGGCGTTATTCTGTAGTGACATGCATAAATGTCTATTCATGGGAGAAAACATTTTAGTGAGGATTGTTTGTCTTTGACCTGAACCATCTCCTTGTTCCAACTTCCTAAATAATCATTTATTTTTTACAAAGCTATTAATCCAAATTGTAATTGACTAATTTTGATATGGTCAGTGCTTTTACTAATGCATTAGTAATACAGTATGTTACAGTTTGTGGAGTGTGCCAAAAATGTGTATTGACAGAACTACACTCTCATAAGGTCTTTGAATGTCTGTGAATGCTTTCTGCTAATTACTGTGCAATACTCATTTAATTTGGCTTTAGCTAAGCCCTATTTGTACTCAAAATAAAGTTTGGAAATCACCTGTGAGTTATGGGCCTGCCTGTTCTTTTTTTTAATTGACTTGTGTGAGCGTCTCATCTTGTGGACAAACATGGTTATCCTGTGCTTGTTTTGAGATTTCATAATAGATATAATTGCAGTCAAAGTAGTTGTGTTCATGTTGCTTCTTTGACAAGTCTTGACAATTTGCAGTTGTCATACTGACACGGTTCAAGTGTCATCAACAAGTCGACATGGTTAACAATGTTACATAGTTCATTATTGGAATCTTAAAGTAATCCCTCATCTAGCTGTGTTTACACAAGCAGCCCATTTCAGATTTTTTTCTCACTAATTGGTATTTTGATCAATCGGATTGGCTGTGAAAAGATCTGTGATTGGTCAAAAGACCAATTAGTGGAAGAAAATATCAGAATTAGTTATATTGGTTCCCCCCCAGATTTTGCCACCCTAACTAACCCCAAAGTGCAACACTTGCAAAGCCTGAAGCAAACAATTGATGCCAACCATATCCATATCAGCACTATTCTGTCCATTCCTGCGATCGTTATAGAACATTACAGCTAAATATACACCTGTCAATGCATAATTAAAAAGGACCTGATGAATTGGGACACCGGATTGAGGACAGTCTAATTACTCCTTAAAGGCATATAGATTATAAGTCACTGTCATCTGTCAAGCAAACACCCACCCTCCCACTGACTACATGTCCTCGCTCTGCTATAGCACTAGAGGGTTGTATTCATTAGGCAACAAACAGGGAGAGCTCTATCTCAGTTTGTCCAATAAGAAACGTTTGCTCTCCTTTTCTGTTGCAAAGCGTTTTGGCATGTTTTGATACAGTGTGCACTAATCAATTACAGTTTTCCCTGTTCCTTAGGGTTAGGCTATATTTTTCTCTCAGAAAATACAACTTCCATCTGGAAAATATGTAAATGTTGGTCATTCAGCCCTCCAGTAAGGATACATTAGTGATGTACACAGTTATATATTCATAACATCTGAAATCTCACAAGGTAAAGTCATCTTTCTGTTCATTATTTTGGTCATGTAGTGTATGCTCGTCGAACATCTCATTCCTAAATCATGGGCATTAATATGGAGTTGGTACCCCTTTACTGCTATAACAGCCTCCACTCTTCTGGGAAGGCTTTCCACTAGATGTTGGAGCGTTGCTGCGGGGACTTGCTTCCATTCAGCCACGAACATTAGTGAGTTCGGGCACTGACGTTGGGTGATTAGGCCTGCTCGCAGTCGGCGTTCCAATTAATTCCAAAGGTGTTCGATGGGGTTGAGGTCAGGGCTCTGTGCAGGCCAGTCAAGTTATTCCACACCGATCTCAACAAACCATTTCTGTATGGACCTCGCTTTTGTGCACGTGGGCATTGTCATGCTGAAACAGGAAAGGGCCTTCCCCAAATTGTTGCCACAAAGTTGGAAGCACAGAATCATCTTGAATGTCATTGTATTATTTCTCCTCCACCAAACTTTACAGTTGACACTATGCATTTGGGCAGGTAGCGCTCTCCTGGTATCCGCCAAACCCAGATTTGTCCGTCAGACTGACAAATGGCGAAGCGTGACTAATTACTCCAGAGAACGTGTTTCTCCTGCTCCAGAGTCCAAAAGCGGCAAGCTTTACACCACTCCAGCCGACGCTGGCATTGCGCATGGTGATCTTAGGCTTGTGTGCGGCTGCTCGGCCATGGAAACCCATTTCATGAAGCTGCCGACAAACCGTTCTTGTGCTGATGTTGCTTCCAGAGGCAGTTTGGAAATCGGTAATGAGTGTTACAAATGAGGACAGAAGACTTTTTACACGTTGCGTTCTTCAGCACTCGGTGGCCCCATTCTGTAAGCTTGTGTAACCTACTACATCGCGGCTGAGCCATTGTTGCTCCTAGACATTTCCGCTTCACAATAACAGCACGTACAGTTGACCGTGGCAGCTCTAGCAGGGCATACATTTGACAAACTGACTTGTTGGAAAGGTGGCATACTATGACGGTGCCACATTGAAAGTCACTGAGCTCTTCAGTAAAGCCATTTTACTGACAATGTTTGTCTGTGGAGATTGCATGGCTGTGTGCTAGATTGTATATACCTGTCAGCAACGGGTGTGGCTGAAATAGCCTAATCCATTCATTTTGGCCATGTAGTGAATGTAACTCCTAATATGAAAGGAGACATCACCCCGTGATGTAGGGGGTTGGCCACTAGGCGGAACAGTAGAGCACATTTCCAGCCTGTACTTTCCAGGAACAGCAACAGAAACAGATTGCATGAACTCCTTCAGGTAATCATGCATTGTGTATGTTTTTTAGTTTTTTATGTAAACAAAATCTTGATAATTGTCTAATCTAGTGGAAGAATCATTTGATTAATTTAAGTATACATTATGATAACAATCAAGTGTTAATATATCACATGGAATTTGATTAAGATAAATATTCCTGGCTGCTATCTATTCAGTTTGATTGATGACACGTTTGCGCCTGTTGTGAGCAAAACTGTTACAGGATTGGTTTTAAAGTCTGACAAAGCCCAAAAGTCAACCCATTTCAGCATAAGTGGTCTACAGAGTGAACACATTCAAACGCTTCATTTTTGAACTGCACCACGAGGACTGTGTTTGAAAAAGTGGAAACATGACTGAGTAGGGTATGGCCGTAGTGTAGATTAAACATAGATATCTCATTCTGTTTGAAAGTTCAGTTTTGTGGGAAGACATCCATTAAACTATTCTCACAGATGAAATGGCAACAAAGAACAACAAATGATGAGGTCAGGTGAAACACAAGGCCCAGTGAAGGTCAGGACTCCCACTATATACCTCTTAGGAAAAGGTAGATTTCAGTCCTTTAGTTTATTGGCCATTTTCCTCGGCACTCTTGTGCCTATTCGCTTGGAAATGTACACAAATAACTATACTTCTTGGTCTGGAGGCACTGTGGATATGTTTCAATGTTATGAACACATATCCTTCAGACAAAATGCATTGAAACAGAATATAATGTTTACAAAATTCTCTGTATATCTTGCTCTAATCATGACTCATTGTGTCTTGTAGATGAGTCAAATTGAAACGGTCAGTCTGATCTTTTTTTGCCATGGGGGTTACATACAACAATAACACAACCTAGAAATAGTGTTCAGACAGAGCTTAGAAATGAGCTTCTGTCTGGATGGGATTTCAGCAGATGTGTTGTAATCACAGAGGAATGCTTTGTGACATATCTACTTGTTCAGCCCAATTTTCCCAGGGCCCAAGAGTCTGTCTCACCCTCCTCACTATGGACAAGGCAGCCATGAATATGCAACAAAGCATAATTTAGTAGATAGGAATACAATAGCAGCTTGCTGTGAATGCAGTTGTCCATGAAAGGAACCTTGAACGACACTTTTAGAATGGGTTTGAGTGTGTTCGGAAGAAAATGAGCTTAAGCTCAGGTTTGTCTGGAGCTGAGAGAACATTCAAATGTTTATACAAACCCATTGTAGCGAGTGTATAAATATGACAAGACATTTGACTCAATTTGCTTTGTCTTTCTTTGGTGGCAATAATAATACCAGATCAATTCAAACATTCAAACATTTATTATAGAAATGGTCACAAAATTAAACACAGTTCACACAGTTCTGTATGTACAAGTTCAACAATTAAATATGAAATAAATATTTATATCCAGGATGTAGTGCAAGGTCAGGTTTTCTAAAGTAGATGTTCGTTTTCATGCCCAGAAGTGATTATCATAATTAATTGTAGTGTTAATGTGGGCAGGAAAAAGCTTCGCTTGAGGTTTTTTGAAAATGATGGGACTTGCTTACATTATAATTCCCTTGTCAAGCATGGTCCTTTATTTTTTCCAGACAGATCTGTGCTTTTGTGTTTCTTCATGGTTTTCTGCTTCTTCACCAATATAAGTGTTGCTGTTTCACCCCAAGATGGATTGTTTCTGGAGAGCAAACATTACAGAGAGGCTGTTGCCATTATGAATATGGCTGTAATGGCCTATTTTTGATCAAATAACACTGAAGGCATTTCATTCACACGTCTGCCTTACCACAGCCTGGAGGAGGATGGGTTTTGCACTGACCTGAAATTGCTAATTAAAAGGGACAGTGGTATGCATACGTAAATACGATATGACACAGTGACAGTTGGCATGAAAATGGGATGCACAGAGCCACTGCTGTTCACCAGTGGTTATCAAGTAATTATCAAGTAATATGTGTATTACTGCATTCCTTTGTGAACAAAAGATGCTAAACTCACCACAAGTATTCCAACAATTACTCTGAAATGTTCAATAGTTTATGCATCGCTAATAACAATAGATGTATTTACAATTTCTAAAATGCTTTATGTAATTGTATAGGCTCTAACAACTGGTAAAACACTCCTGAAATACTTCTCAGAATCTCATGTGTTCGGACTTTAATCTACTCTGAAATATGTGACAGTTATCTAACCGAAAAGCAATGCTGTCACCCAAACCATTATTTTCCTCAGAGTTTCAGGTTTTACCCCAGGCAAATCCAGCTTTCTTTAAAGACTCATTATTTCATTAGATTTCAACTCTATCTTCTGTATTATTCTGTATTCATCCCCCTCTCTTGCCTTTTCAAACTGAGGTGCCTGTAGACAGAAGTGGGGAGCATCTGTTTCCCATGTTATGGAAGGCTCATGTTTCTCCTCCATTCACTATCTTCCTTGAACATGCTCCAATTAACAGAGGGAAAACAAAGGCCAATATTTACATGGCCGTCCACTGCAGAGGCATTTTATAAGTAAGTCTATTCTGAGCCACAATTAGTCTGTGTAAATAAGTCTTGTGGTCTGATATTTAATAAGTGCTCGTTATCAATGTACAGATTAATTTTGCTTCCTTGATAGCACATTCCATGCCAGATCTTTATTTCCTGCTAATTTTTCTCTTCCTTCTAGGTCAATAATTTGCTGGGAATGCTTGTTATTATGTGAATGACATGGGAAATGAGTACGTTTTCATGGTGGAATTTTACAATGTCAAGATGACAGGTTAGTCAATGATCTTGTATGTTGTATGAATCTGTCAATATTCCATCAATGCACTCCTGTATTAATCCTTATGATGTTTGTGTCATACTGGGTGATGTTTCTCTTGATTAATCATGTCCATTTTAATGCCGGGTGAAGGGCTATTTGAAATCACCACACAAATGTTAAAGCCTTGCCTATGTGTGCTACATGCATTTCAGAAATATTTTCGAGGAGTGCAGGACTTAGGACATTTTGAATGCAATTTTTTATCATCCCAGTCCTGCCGCTATAACGACATAACACTTCATGCTGAAAGCAGAGACAGTGGCGTGGTGTTTAAAATCTGATGAAGTCATTTCACCGAATAAATATTATATTTATACATATGTAGTTAACAGGAAGAGCACATCTATCTTAAATTAGAGATTGGTCTACTTCCCTTGGTACAAATGTCTGATATCCACTAAATTAACTTCCAACACCGTGTGGGTTGATAAGCACACCTGAGGTACCACTGGCATTGCACCAGACCAGTTGTTATATTAATATTTTCACAAATCTTTTGGGATCTGACACAGGCAGTACCTCACACACAGTACCAATAACATAGAGTTTTTGCAGCATATATCTGGTGTTTTTGCAGATTGACTGACAGGTTAACACTTTTTTGGTTTGGCTAGCTAGCTACATAGCTGGCTAATGTTTTTGTTTGAAAAATGTATCTGGACACAGTACCAGCTTTTTTTGCTTCACCTGGCTGCCAATTCCTAATCTTCTGCTGACATCATTTTAGGAGTCGCCTGAAGCATAAGAGGAATGGGAGACAGAGGAATACAGCAGTGCTGAGGCAGAGGGCTGGTAGTGGACGACTGGCTACTATTCTGAACTTTGTGTGGTGAGCTTTCTGGCACCCAGAGTTACTGAGGCATCACCCAAGTGGGCGTTACACAGAGTGGAAGAGGAGAGGTCCAGCGGCTATAAGAGACAGGCTGGTTCCCTGACTTGCCCTCTACAAGATCATCAGCAGGCTCCATCACCATCATCTACCATCCTCTGACCAGATCCCTACGCTTGAGCCATGAACTGACCCTCTCAATCTTCGGAGGATGCAGCTTTCAAAGACTTGGCCTCTATTGAGTGACCTGTCATGACATATTGCTCTTGAAGTGCTTTGAGATTCTCAGAAAAGCGCTATAGAAATGTAATAAATTATTTTTATTTTTTATTATTATCATTAGTGTTGGTCCAAGACAGACAAGCATGTCATCACTAACCCACATGACCTATCTGGAGAGGATTGTTTTGTGCTGAGAACAAAGGGCAATATATACCTTCTTGTCGTGTAATTCTCCTGAGGTTCCTATCATCAAATAGCTAATAAGTAGCACAAAACCAGGGATATTTAAAATATCTATGGATAAAAGAAGTTAACACCATTGCTGCATGAAAAACAGACCATGCTTTTGAAAATGTGAAAACACTGTTTTGCAGGGCAATATTTCCATAATATTGTAAAGCACTAAATGTTTTAATTCACTTTAGATTAGTTGGTCTACAGTAGAAAACTGTTCTGTATTTATTGTACTATTAAGCTAAAGAGGCCTAGCGGATTAACCCTGAGCGTAATTATGTACAGAAACCTTGGACTGCATTTACCCTGTTTTTAGCTCAGAGATGAATTTGGTTCATTTAAATGAAATGTATGTGTGGTGCTGGAAGGGTCTTGTTTTTTTATTGGAATTATAAGGTGTTGTGTACTGAAATGATTAAAATCTGTATTCTTTGAATGTGTCAGGCAAAAATCAATAACGGCAAGCACAGCCCCAGCCACACTGGCTGGTGGGTTTCCTGGGCTTGCCATGGACTGATAATAATTAAAACCAAATCACCACATTCATTTTGTTTTCCATCAGTCTCCGGAGACATCATCTTTACTATGTCTTTTGGTATCTCATTATACTTTCTAATCAAGACTCTTTAAAAATGTTGTCCCAAATAAGGGGACAGACTGTTAGTACCCCCCCCCCCCCCATGTGCTTGCATTGCAGTCATTGGACTTGCACTTATTATGTTACAAATGACCTAGGTAATGCTAGACATTTTCATTGCATGCAAAAAGGCCTGGCCAGTGAAGCCTCTCATAATGATGCAGCTCTGAGCTCTTTCATCACTCGCTATCCCTAATGACGATTCTCCAATACAATTAAAATCCCAGCATCCCGCTGTTCCAGTGACAAAATCATCAAATTATTTTTTTCTCTCCCACCATCTCTGTCGATTCAGGCAAGCTTGATTCATCCGTTTCAGGCCGTCTGAATGCAGTGTCGAAATTGACTCAGAGGAAGGGGAAGAAAATCAATGAGCACAAGGGATGGTGAACAAGCAAATAAACCTGTTTTAAATTCACAATGCTGAATAAGGATTCCCCCCCCCCCCCCCACACATCTTTAATTCAAGAGTACTTTGTTTCTTAATTACTGTCTCCAATTACCTCCAGTGGATGTACAATTTGCTTAAGAAAAAGCCACAGTTCCCTTATTTCAAAAGCATTTTGCTCCCTTGAACATTCAAACACAAAGCATTCGCTGATAATTTCTGCTTTCTCTGAGTAATGTGTTGCCATCTGTGTAAAAGCAACATATTAACAATTGAATTAAAGGTTTGGGTGATTATATGTAGCCTATATGTCTCATAATAACGTTAAAATACATTATTTTTTTATTTTTCAAATCTAAAATCTAAAATATTTCCTGATAAGCACTAAATTGAATCACAAACATAATATTATGTTTTAGTTCTACCTTTCCACCTGTCAATTGATTGATTTATTGCACAGTAGGCCTATCTACATAAACTATCTACATTTTCCCAGTTTCTGAGAGAGAATTTGCAGCATATTGCTCTTCAGTTGTTTGTTGAATGTAATAATATGCACCCCCTGTCTAACCCAGACTAGGTCACAAGGTCTCTGCTCAGCCTGTTGCTGATTGTCTGTCCAAAGAAAGAAAAAACACAATTAGGCACAGATGGCAGTCTTTGCTCAACTGTAGGAGATGTGTTAATACATAAAGACTTCTTTGAATTGTTGTATTACTGCAAGTGACTTACTCAAAGGACCAAAGGTACAGTATATTCAAAGAATTCACTGGGATCTGTGAGTATGTAATGTTTCAAGATGTACCTTTTCATTTATCTTTTATTTTATGATCCTAAGACAAAAAGAGATATTGTAAGAGTCACTTGTTCCCCACAGATGAAAATAAAGTGTATATGTGTAATCTCCTCACTTATTATTTGATGAATTATGCCTTTTGTTACATAATTGCAGTGACCTATTGTACAAATACATAATCACAGTGTATACACTGCCAGATCTTCTCCCAGTTCTTTCCCCCACACCTGCATTCATCCTCATTCCTCCTATTAGTTTACCACAATAAACGTTATTTTCTTTTACAGAGTCCATTTCACTTTTTATCTTGTTAAAATGCTATATCAATCATAGATTGCTTCCAGGATTTAAAAAAAACAAGTAATACCTACCAGATGCCTGGTATCTGCTTACAGTAATTTATAGCACTGAATTGTTAATTAATCAGACAAAAGTTAGCATTGTTGGAGCTTTTAACTGACGTCACTTTCGTTCCTTGAAGTGAAGCTGAACAAACCTTGAGAAGTCTGGAGTCTCCCTCAATCTGCTGTTGGTAACTAACACACTCACACATAGCTACCCACTCTCACCACGACTCAATTAATGCCCAATTCTCTTCTTTATCATCTCCTGCCACTGACTTCAACCAACGCAAATCGCGAAGGAGAGGAACATAAGGCTCTTTTTGAATAGTAACTGAAGGAGTATACATAAAGTAACGAACATAAGGTGAGTTTCCTTATGTTTTGTAGTGTGGAAGTTAGCTTACGTTATCATTCATAACGACGTTCAGTTTGTCATTTTGATAAGGGATGCATGCTAGCTAGCTAGCACCTCGTTCTATCAGTGCTGTCCAGCGGCTTGCTCTTTTTTTCTTCATGTAACCTAACCTGAGTGGTGCAGCTTGATACAAACTTGTCAAGAATGATAACACTTGTAAATGTATCAATAAAAGCAGCACTCTGGTTTTGTTACTTTGCAACTATTTGTAAATCTAGTTGGTTGCTAACTTAATGAGGAGACAGTCGATTTCCATCACTTTTTACGGTGTAGACTGAGTCGGTTGCTGCCAGCTTGCTGTTTAGCTAGCGAATCTTGTCTTTTGTGTTGTAGCTGGTGCGGCTTAACCTACCTTTTTTTTTTTTTTAAACGCCGAGTCTTACGCTATCTATTTGGCAGAGAAATACATTTGGTGTTAACTAGGTTTACAATCACTCGAAGTGTTAAGTTTGAAATGTTTTAAAACATTGTTGTAGGTCATGTGGATAGTGTCAACCCGAGGTCGGTGTCTCTTTTTACGTTACCGATAATGCTATAGTCTGCTCTTCATCGATGCAACCTAATTAAACCACAAATAAAACATTAGTTCGTTATTGCTTATTTGTGGTGTAGCATCATTTAATTTTTTATATGTTTGGAGGTGTCAGTGGAAATCAGCAATTTCAGCCAGTCCACTGCTTGGGTCCGTCCGAAGCTCCTTTCCTCACTTGTCTTTTGTGTTGCTTCCTATAAAGAAAAGCAGCTGCAGCCGGCTGAGTTGATGACATGTATCCCTTTGTGTAATATTACAATATCCACCATTTTTCTGCGATCTAAACAACAAGCTACTCGCCATTTGGGCAATTTTAACCCACCCACTCTTTTCATTTCAAAGATCCAGAATGCTTATGACCGAAAAGTTATCAAACGTTTCAAGATATGACGTCATCTGAAGTTTTGGTAACATCTGATTCTTTGAAACATTTGAAGTGAATGAGGCTATATTTATAAGACACCTTTTTCATGGAGTGAAGGTTTTAACAATGCAAAGGCACACATTTGCCTAATAGGGCTAGTCATTTTGAGTGGTGGCGGGATGATTGAGTCAAGTGTTCTCAACATTTGACTTATTGGACTGATTTTCACTTTCAATAGCCTTAAGTATTTGGTTAATTAGTTAGGGCAAGGAATCAGTTTTATATGACATTACATTTGATTGAATAGACCCAGTTTTGGCTAAGCAGGCTAATGCTCTACAAAGTTACAGTCCAGACTGACATCTTATGTATTGTCATGTCAGCTTAGGCTATGTCTATTTCCTATGTACTTAACATGTCCTGTTTTTCACTCTAACCTTGTGTCCTATTCACTTCAGTGTCCAAAATGTAACCTGATATTTTACCAACAATAGGCAATATGCTTACCTACTTGTCTTTGGCTTTGCCAATCTGTGGTTCATTCAGGGGATTCTTTTAAAACTGCCCACCCCCCCCCAAAAAAAATAATATTCTGAGAGCAGAATACCTCTGCTCTAAATGCTAATTGCTCCACCTCCCATTTCTTTGTTTGAATATTCACAGCATAACTCAAATGTAAAGGAGCAGATGTTTAACCAAACAGCTTTCTCTTATGGGAATGCCTTCCACTTCCCTCCAATGAATCGACTTGACATCTGCTTCATTACAAGTTTCAAGTTTTATTTGTCACATGCACAAGTACAGTGAAATGCTTAACTTGCGATCCTTCGTTGAGATGTTAGGAAACTATCGGTGGCACTGGCAATGAATTAAACCCCCAGCACACACACTCAAATGCACATGCATGCACTTACGCATGCACACGTGCAGTGACGTGCAGGACAGTCATGTGCCCACAGTTTAAACTAATTACAAATGCCTATTGTTGCCTTATTGATGGAACTGAAGGCATAATAGCCTAAGTTATTAATAGGCCTTTAGGCTCTTTGTTATTTGACCTCTGCACAAGTGATAGAACATCTGTCGAGGCTTGTTCAGATCCAATACTACAGGGCTGTTAGGCTATAAGGTAAATCTAGCTAGCCTATAATGTCTACAGGTTGTGTCCGGCCTTTCTCCATTAGGATGTCAAATATAAAATGGACTTGGCCAGTAACTTAGTAACAGGCCTAGATCCAATTTTGACAAAAGTGTATTTTAAGAAAAATAAAGACTGTATTGCAAAACATGTATATAGTGAGGTTTTAACCTGGGAATCAAGCTATAAAAACAACAAGCTTCTGAGTTAAAAAAAAAAAAGTTTTAGTATCACTTACACCACACTCACTGCATGGAGAACATGATTGCTTGTTTGGGGCCATTGATTTCACATGTCACATCTGTGAACTTCCTTTGGCACTGCTTTGCTTTTGCCACTAGTGCTACAGAGGGATTGATTGGTCTTTTGTAAATAGTTAATTGATGAACTATTGCACACAGTCTAAGTGAAATGGCAATAGAGATTATTCCCCATAAAGTCGATCATTTTAAATGGCTCAAGCAGCCATTCCAGCCAAGGATGCAAGATAAATCAGATTACAGCCTTGATGTGTTATGCATGCATCCAGTAACTGCCAATGAATCAACCAATAACCAGATACAATGCTGGAAGGTCACTGAATTTGCCTCATATTTATTCAGAGCTCGTGTCCTTGAAAACAGTCTCAGAATGAGGAAACAATAATGCATCACAACAAGTCACCAGCTCCGGATGTGAGCTTTAGCATTAATAAAAATAGCAGTGGCGCATTTGAATGTTTGGAATATCGCAGGGTATTGTTCTTCAAGGATGGAAAATCTTAGCATTATCTCTCAAGGTTGCTGAATTGCTTGAAATGGCACGTTTAAATGCTACCAGCCCCAGTGGTGTGATTTAATAAAATGTATTTTTAGCTCCATCATTATTTTCACCCATTCAACCACTTGGTTAATTACAGCCTATTCCTTGCATGTGGTGTAATAATTTTCTTCTTATTGTTAAGGTAGGCTATTAGGCACACAACAAAAGTAAATTCATTATAATTTACCAACAACCTGTTAGTTTAACTGGTAGGCTAATTAGCAGATATGAGGTGTGTGTTTTTTTCCCTTAATCTGCTTGATAACATGTAGCCCTGCCTAAGTAGCAGAATATAGCGTGTACCAGAATGTAAAACATTGATATTTGTTTAGGGTAGATGTCCTGCTTCTGATGACAACATTAAGTTAGCCTAATTGACAATCCAAAATATGTCACTGTACTAGGCCTAGTCTAAGTGAAACAGCGATACACATTATTGCTGTTTATCACTCAAGGTGAATTTCCAAGATAAAACGGAAGGTTTTTTTTTCTTTTTTTTTTCTGGTTGGTGTTCCAAACAGGCGAGATGGAAAAGGTTTGTCACCAACATGGGTTATCTGGATTAAACAAGATTGTTGTGTTTTTATTTTCTTCATTTAGTGTCTCTGAATAGTCACCATTGCCATCTCGAAGTCGAGTGTGAGGATTTTAACAAGACTGGGGGGGTCAGCCTCTTTTCAATCTTTTGGTGGGGGTTGTGAAAGGGGTCCAAGTGTGTTTGGCTCTTCTAAAAGGAGGAACTAGACCCATCAGTAATTATGGCATCCGTCCTATTAAAGGACTGGCAATTGTGCATTTTCACACCATTTCTTTCTCCTGTCCCTCCCGTTCGTACTCTCTTCCACAAGCTTGCACTCATTAATCAAAGACGCTGAACTCCTGCTGAGGGCTGAGAGGTCCATCAAATTGGCAGCCGGTTCACTGTAAAGAACAGCGCGGCGAGGCCCTTAACACACAGGCATCAATAAATCTAAGGTCTTTGTATGCAAACCCTAGAGGTTAATACTGTATAATTCAACGTCCTCTCTTGTTTTCATGATGGATGTTTTTAAACATTTTTAAGGTTTGACGTGATCCTTTTGTAGGTCAGGGTTGACACTTTCTGATTGGCCGAGCTGGAGAACTATTAAGGAGGGTTGTTTATTAGGAACATGTCAGGGAGTGGGAGATTTTCTTCCCCCTCTTGTGTTTCCTCCTGGTTTATTTTTCTGCTCCTGGAGATGCTTTTCATAATGTCTTAGCTGAAGAACGGATGCTCCAATGATTGAAGTCTCCTGCTGTGATAAGTACTCCATGTTTGAAACGCTAATAGTTTGGACTATTTGTTTGGCTGCTTACTGCTATTTGTATCCTTAGGTGAAATTGCATGTAGTACATGTTTAAACTGCTGGAATTGTGGAGGCAGAGAGGATACTGGGATTTGATGAATAGACTCCATGTAGACTATTCATAATTCAGATGGTTGCAGGATGAGCGCAGACTCTCACTGGCTATTATGGGCCTAACCCATTCCACTCACACACACCAAGATTGTGCTTCAGCACAGCAGGGCTCCTTTTAATTTATTGATCTTCCTGCATTTAAAATCTGGTCACTGCTGCCACAAAGGCTTGCCATTTAAGCTGTGCTAGCAAGCTTGCTGCAGCCACGATTTTAAATATTTAATTTTCACCGAACACTGCATGAAATTACAAGGAAAGGGGGGTGGGGGGTAGTGAATGTTTTGAAGCCGTCCTTACCGAGTGTGTTTGGGTCAGTAGAGACCAACCTCGGATACATTCTGCTTTGTTGATTCAAGCTCCGCTTAATGTGTCTCCCAAGATAGAGGGGGAAGGAGGCAAAGGGACCCTGCCACTCCACATGATTGTAGGGAAGACGGATGACATTTGTGCATTTAGAACGATGCGACTCCCTTTTAGCTAACACTTTTCCATGTTAAGACAACACTTGTTCAAGTTATTTAGTTAATAGCCTACACAGCTTATTTGAGGTAAGATTGAAAGGAGACGTCGCTCACTGTAAATAAACCTATTTTCATTGAATTATGGCACCAAGTGTAGGACCCTGTTTTAGCTGAGTGGTTTTAAAAGGATCCCCAGTTTGGAAGGAGTGGATTATCAGGAATAAACTGTATGAGCACAGAGGTGTCTCACGTGGACCTACACTACAGTAGGCGTGATTATTAGGATCTTCCTCATTTTTCCTATTGCTGCTTAATTTCCACCACGATGCTGAAAACAAATTAATATCACCTTCAAAGCATTTCAAAAACCACAAACAAATGTAGGAACCTATCATGAATGAAAGTGTTTGAAATAGGCCATAGTGGGTGCTGAAAAAGGGTTTAGATGTTTTGAGGTTGGTAAATGACCCGAACACGTTAAGACACTGTTAGTTTGACAGACCAAACGGTCTTCCCCACTGAACTCCGTATTAAACGGTGAAACTCGGTAATCCATCACAGCTGTGCGGAGCTAGGATGGAAAAGCAAACCTCTTGGAAAATAACTGTTATTTATTACTCAACATTGCTGTTGTTGAGCTTTCTCTCAAGGCAGTCTCATGCTCTTGTCTCTATTCTTTAAATTATGGCATGGAAAGACAGCTAGCCGTAACATGAGAAGGTTCAGCCCAAGCAGCAGTTCAAAGGAGCTACTGGGAAAGACCTTTATTTGAGGCCAGGGAGTGACATTTTGCGCTTCCAGTGCTGGATAAAACATCAGAGAAGAGAAAAGAGAAATAATATCTGCTTATCTCCCCTCACCCTCTACTGATGTTCCAACCACAAAATGGTACAGATGTAGTTGCAGGAAGAGCCTGTCTGTTTTAGGTGAGGTATAAACGGTGTATTCATTGCACTTTGCTGAGGTTGTTATTGATGTGCGAGTTGTGTGGAGGTGGATGGAAACTGCTTCTCCAGGCTATGGCAAATCCTGTGTGAGAGCTCCCTGGTGTAGTCCAAGTATTTAGAGCTAATTTAAGCATACAGACAGGAACACCGGCATCTTTTAGGAAACACATTTCTCTCTGAATACCGTTTTTTGTCACTCGGGGATGCAACCGAACTCCATCACTCTCTTGTCAGAACATCACTGCATTCCTCAAGTGGAATTGAATACTTTTGGACTACTGTTGCTGATTGAGATGTGAGATTGTGTTCTGGGAACTCCACACAACCAGGGATCTAAACTGTTTATCGTTTAAGGCCTATTTCCTCCAATGATGTCTCAAAGGACCGTAAAATAGGATGTTTTCAAGAACCTCTCATGTTCTCTCTCTGGTCATGTTGTATGCCAGCGTGGCAGGGAATGGTTTGTCCTGGTGGAAATGTGAGAAATGACTTTTATGCATGTGCAAAACATTACAGCTGTACAGGACTGTTGGTTTTATCATCCTACATGGTAGGATTTTACGGGCTCCTAACCAACTGTGCTATTTTTTTTTTTCGCGTTTAACTCATTTTGTACATAATGTTGCTGCTACTGTCTCTTAATTCTTATGGCTGCAATCCCGGTAATGGGATGATATGACAACAGCCAGTGAAAGTGCAGAGCGCCAATTTCAAAACAACAGAAATCTCATAATTAAAATTCCTCAGACATACATGTTTCTTATACCATTTTAAAGGTAATCTTGTTAATCCCACCAAAGTGTCCGATTTCAAATATGCTTTTCAGCGAAAGCACTACAAACGATTTAGGTCACACCAAACCACAATAAGCACAGCCATTTTTCCAGCGAAAGATAGCAGTCACATAAAGCAGAAATATAGCTAAAATGATTCACTAACCTTTGATGATCTTCATCAGATGACACTCATAGGACTTCATGCTACACAATACATGCATGTTTTGTTTGATAAAGTTCATATTTATATAAAAAAAATCTGAGTTTACATTGGCGCGTTCCAAAAACATCCAGTGATAGTGCATAGCCACATCGTTTCAACAGAAATACTCATCATAAATGTAGATGATAATACAAGTTATACACATTGAATTATAGATATACCTCTCCTTAATGCAACCGCTGTGTCAGATTTCAAAAAAACTTTACGGAAAAAGCAAACCATGCAATAATCTGAGACGGAGCTCAGAACGAGTCAAATTAGCCGCCCTGTTGGAGTCAACAGAAACCAGAAATTACATGATAAATATTCCCTTACCTTTGATGATCTTCATCAGAATGCACTCCCAGGAATCCCAGGTCCACAATATATGCTTGATTTGTTCGATAATGTCCGTTATATATGTCCAATTAGCTACTTTGGTTAGCGCGTTTGGTAAACAATTCCAAAGTCACAAAGCGCGTTCACTAAAACGTGCCGAAATGTCCAAAGGTTCCGTAACAGTCAGTAGAAACATGACAAACGATGTATTGAATCAATCTTTAGAATGTTGTTCAAATAAATCTTGAATAACGTTCCAACCGTAGAATTACATTGACTTCAGATGAGTGATGGAACGGAGCTCCCTCTTATGTGAATGCGCATGGTGAAAAAATGGTCACCTCATGGCAGTGGTGACTCATTCCTGTCTTCTTTGGCCCCCCTTCACAGTAGAGTCATCAGACAAAGTTCTATTGACTGTTGACATCTAGTGGAAGTTGTAGGAATTGAAAACTCATCCATATCTCGCTGTAATTTCAATGGGAGCTTGGTTGAAAATCTACCAGCCTCAGAAAAAAAATCCAAACAGGAAGTGGAACTTCTCAGGTTTTTGCCTGCCATATGAGTTCTGTTATACTCAGACAAAATTCAAACAGTTTTAGAAACTTCAGAGTGTTTTCTATCCAATACTAATAATAATATGCATATATTAGCAACTATGAATGAGGAGCAGGCCGTTTACTCTGGGCACCTCTGTGCACCTTTCATCCAAGCTACTCAATACTGCTCCTGCTGCCATAAGAAGTTAAGAGCTTCTGGACATCAGAACATAGATTACTCACCTTGAACTTGACAAAGATTTTTTTTTAATTGAATGAGTTCGACGCAAAGGATATACTGCTTTGTCGAGAATAAGGCCCAACTCCCTGTCATCCGCGTGAAGAAAAGGGGGAGGAGGGCAGGGTGCCTCATACGAATTCTCAAACGAGTAGGTAAACCACCTCCACCCTCTGTATTAGTGGCCAAAGTGCAATAACCTGAAAACAAACTGGACAATCTACGATTAAGACTATCTTACCAACAGGACATTACAAACTGTAATATCTTATCTTTCACCGAGACGTGGCTAAACGAAGACACGGATAATATAGAGCTGGCTGGATTCTCTGTTTTTTTGGCAGGACAGAGCAGCTATGTCTGGTAACGCGAGAGTGTGTCTATTTGTCAACTGCTGGTGCGCCATGTGTAAAATTAAAGACGTCTCGAGTTATTGCTCGCATCAGGTAGAATACCGCATGATAAGCTGGAGACCACACTATCTACCAAGAGAGTTCTCATCTATATTCTTCATAGCTGTCTATTTACCACCACAAACTGATGCTGGCACTAAGACCACACTCAACGAGTTGTATAAGGCCATAAGCAAACAAGAAAATGCTCATCCAGAAGCGACGCTAGTGGCCGGGGACTTTAATGCAGGCAAACTTAAATCTGTTTTACCTCATTTCTACCATCATGACACGTGCATCCAGAGGGAAAAAACTAACTCTAGACCACTTTACTCCACACAGAGACACGTACAAATCTCTCCCTAGCATTTGGCAAATCTGACCATAATTCTATCCTCCTGCTTACAAGTAAAACTAAAAGCAGGAAGTACCAATGCAGAAGTGGTCAGATGATGCGAATGCTACGCTACAGGACTGTTTTGGTAGCACAGACTGGAATATGTTCTGGGATTCATCCAATGGCAATGAGGGGTATACCACCTCAGTCACCGGTTTCATCAATAAGTGCATCGACGATGTCGTCCCCACAGTGATTGTATGTACATATCCCAACCATAAGCCATAGATTACAGTTAACGTTCACACCGAGCTAAAGGCTAGAGCTGATGCTTTCAAGGAGCGGGACACTACTCCGGACACTTATAAGAAATGCCGCTATGCCCTCAGACGAACCATCAAACGGGCAAAGCGTCAATACAGGACTAAGATTGAATGTTACTACACTAACTCTGACACTCGTCGGATGTGGCACGGCTGAAGCTATTACGGACTACTAAGGGAAACCCAACCGTGAGCTGCCCAGTGACGCAAGCCTACTAGTCGAGCTAAATGCGTTTTATGTTCGCTTCGAGGCAAGCAACACTGAAGTAAGCATGAGCGCACCAGCTGTTCCATATGACTGTGTGATCACGCACTCATTAGCCTATGTGAGCAAGACCTTTTTAAACAGGTCAACATTCAAAAAGCTGTGGCGCCAGACAGATTACCAGGACGCGTACTCAAAGCATGCGCGGACCAACTGGCAAGTGTCTTTACTGACATTTTCAACCTCTCTCTGACTGAGTCTGTAATACCTACATGTTTCAAACAGACCACCATAGTCCCTGTGCCAAAGAAAGCGAAAGTAACCTGCTTTGAAAGGCTGGTCATGGCTGACATCAACACCATCATGCCGTAAACCCTAGACCCACTCCAATTCGCATACCGCCCCAACAGATCCACAGATGACACAATCTCAATCACACTCCACACTGCCCTTCCCTACCTAGACAAAAGGAATACCTACGTGAGAATGCTGTTCATTGACTACAGCTCAGCGTTCAACACCATAGTACCCACAAAGCTCATTAATAAGCTAAAGACCCTGAGACTAAACACCTCCCTCTGTAACTGGATCCTGGACTTCCTGACAGGCTGCCCCCAGGTGGTAAGGGTAGGCAACAACACATCTGCCACGCAGTTCCCCAACACTGGGGACCCTCAAGGGTACGTGCTTAGTCCCCTCCTGTACTCCCTGTTCACCCACAACTGCGTGGCCAAGCGTGACTCCAACTCCATCATCATGTTTGCTGACGACACAACAGTGGTAGGCCTGATCACCGACAGCGATGAGACCGCCTATAGGGAGGAGGTCAGAGACCTGGCAGTGTGGTGCCAGGACAAAAACCTCTCCCTCAATGTGAGGAAATCAAAGGAGCTGATCGTGGACTATATGGAAAGGAGGGCCGAACAGGCCTCCATTAACATCAATGGGGCTGAAGTAGAGCGGGTCGAGAGTTTCAAGTTCCTTGGTGTCCACATAACCAACGAACTATCATCGTCCAAACACCCCAAGGCAGTCGTTAAGAGGGCACAACAACACCTTTACCCCCTCAGCAGACTGAAAAGATTTGGCATGGGTCCACAGATCCTCAAAGTTCTACAGCTGCATCATCGAGAGCATCCTGATTGGTTGCATCACTGCCTGCTATGGCAACTGCTCGGCATCTGACCGTAAGGCGCTACAGAGGTTAGTGCGTACAGTCCAGTACATCACTGGGGCCAAGCTTCCTGGCATCCAGATCTCCTTGCGGTGTCAGTGTAAGGCCCCAAAAATTGTCAGACTCCTGTCACCCAATTCATAGACTGTTGTCTCTGTTACTGCACGGCAAGCGGTACCAGAGCGCCAAGTCTAGGACCAAAAGGCTCCTTAACAGCTTCTACCCCCCAAGCCATTAGACTGCTGAACAATTAATCAAATGGCTATCTGGATTTTTTCTTTTTCTTTTTTTACACTGCTGCTTTTCGCTGTGTATTATCTATGCATAATTACTTTACAAATTACCTTGACTAACCTGTACCCCTGCCCATTTACTCGGTACCGGTACCCCCTATATATAGCCTCGTTATTGTTATGTAATTTTCTCGTTACTTTTTGATTTCGATTTTTTTACTTTAGTTTATTTTAGTAAATATTTTCTTAATAACAATGCAATTTCTTAAATACAATTAAGGGCTTGTAAGTAAGCATTTCTCAGTAATACCTGTTGTAGTCTGCGAATGTGACAAATAAAATCTGACACCAGTATTGAGATACTACGATACATGATTTTCCATGGAAAAAAGGAAAACCCAAAGCAGACTAAACTCGTTGGTCTTTAAAAAATAAAAACTACTGTATGTAAAATATTGTGTGCTATAGCATAGAAAATAAACATGTGATTCTGGATGACATTAGGCTGCTTTATTTTCTACCACTAGGACTGTTTTCCTCAAGAAATTCAGTTGGCTTCATGTTTTTTTCCCCTTGCCATGATACCTTCTGTATATCTCGATACTAATATCGTGACAACCCTGCTACACAGTGTAATGACAAAAGATTTGTGGCTGGCTGGCCCATAGAATCGGTGTCAACTTGGATTCATTACAACTAAAAAAGCACAAGAAAGAGGGTTTAGACACCCACCGTCTCACATTGTTCTGAATTAGTTTCTATAGTGTAGAAAGATGACCATTCCTGAAACATTATTTTGGCTAAAATATCATTTGATCTCTGAGAAATTAAGCTAATTGATTGTACCCAAATTTGCCATTTTAATTTATATGATTCATATATGATTCATGGCTTGCTGAAATGACATGGAATGACCCACTTACTCTGTGAATAAGCATTCTTTAGTCCGCTCATACTTTGTTTAAACCTTTTGCAAGGGCCTCAGTTTTGGCCTGTAGTCCATTTATTCAAGATTTCTTAACCGGTACTGTAGCCCATCCAATGCCTATGCATTCCTTAGTCCGATCGGTCAATTTCCACAAAGTATGATTCAAGACCACTTAAGCCTAGGACTTGATACAAGTCATTAGCCTATGTTTTTCTCATAGGCTACGGGTCAACATTACTTTTTTCTTCTACGTCCCCCCCCCCCCCCCCTTCTGCTTTTAATCTCCATAAACCTCACTGCAGATGGAAGACTAATGGGATGACTTGGTTTGGCGCAATGACTATTCTCTTTGCTGAGTTTACAGGCAGTCAAACCTTACTACTAGCCTAGGCTCTATGGTGTGTGACCTGAGATGCTGTTGGGTACTGGTAGGTTATGCTAAACAGGAAGCGAAAAGAGGACATCGTTATCCTCCGAATGTGTCCTCCTCCATCAACAAAGGGTGAATCCGGATGGATTTATTACCAAGCCGTAGCAGGAGGAGGCATGTTTCTCTAATTAGTGTGTGAATGATACCCATCCTTTGAGTGAATGAAGGTAGAGGCACACTCCTAAGATACCCATAATTAGCTTGAAGCCATTTTGAGTGAAGCATCTGCTAGGATAGGGAAATAAGGAAATGGCATAGCATCCACAGCAGCAGCAGTCAGAGCAAATTGCCTCCTGAGCTGAAAAGGCACAAGTGCAGTTTTAACAGCATCCTGTTTACCTCGCTCAGTACTCACCAAGGGCTCACTGAGAGGATTGTCCAGAAAGCAACAGTTGGCCCTGATCAAGTGCACCGAGAGGAGAATGACATAGTTGTTTGAGGTAATATTGCACAGGCCTAGGTTAAGATGAATCCTAGCTAGGCCAGGCCTAGGGATCTGTGTCCATACTTGCCAACTTAATCAAAGTAGTTTGTCGTGATTTTTAGGCTATTCCTGGAGCACTGAAAGATTAGTATAGAAAGCCTTTGTTGTTCATCACCTCTTCATTTTTATGTTGAAAATAAATTAGTCTAATATAAAGAAACAGACTGAGTCTTTTTAAATGATAACAATCATTGTCATAACATTGATGTGATCGCTAACATTGATGTTGGGCCTTTTGCTGTCATTCATTGTTTGTGCTGCTATAATCGTCTGTTGTAGTATGAACACAAGTCTTGTCTGTTTCCCTTGGCGCCGTGTGATCCTGCAGTTGTCCTGTAGACAGGTTGCATTGTGGACTAGGGGAATTTGAGTGATGCGTCAAGGCTGTAAATCATGTGCGCTTAAGTCTGCTGCTGACACCGGGTGTTAAACTGACGCAGTCTTCATTTACTTCAGGTTCCAATTGAAACAAACACCGATGGAAACGTGTGATGAAAATAATAGACATTTGCTGGCTCGCCAGAAGTGTTTGGAAGCGCTTACGCAAGTGCTGTTGTTTTCCAATTTTAGTTGAATTTTGTTGTCGTGTTTGAAATACACCCGTCTTTGTTTTGTTTGCTCCGTCATATGACCACGCTGCAGCGGCAGGGCTTTGATTCCCAGCCGACGTTTGAATGCATAAGGTATACCCCCCCAGGCCCTAAGCCTGTCCAAATTAGCATTTTTATTTTATTTTAATGGAGTTTCAGGCAGGAATTCTGGTGAATGAATAAATCAATAAAATAAAGCAATTAAGCTGACTGTTGTCTTCTTCTTTTTCAGTTTGCAGAGCCGTGATGTCACAGAGCTGAGGATCCTCTCGAACAGTAAGTGTTTGGTCACGTTGGCTGCGCTCTAATCGCCCATCGCCGCTGTAAACAATGTGGTCCTACTGTTTGTGTCTTGAAGTCCCCGTTGTAATTATTGCGTCCGGAAATCAGTTTGTGAAGGGACAGACTAACTGGATAAGCACAACTCTTCAATTTAAAGCATTATTTAGGTATAGGATTAGAGATTTTTCCAATTAGGCCTAGATTTAACGAGGTCCTCTTTAATGGAATTAGTTTGTGCTACATTACACTTTGCTTTCAGTGTGTGAATTTCTAATTAGTTGGCCGTCTTGCATAGAATTAGCATGTCAACGTTTCATAACATGTATGAAAAGAAGCATTCTTTTACTTTTGGCTATTTCTAAAATAAATTACTGTCAACCAAATTGGGGTAATTGGTAGAGTTTTAGCTGTCCTTTGACTTTGTTTTGAATTTGAAAGTGAGTCACTTTGCATACAGAAGCTTTGAACAGTGGTTGCATGGCTGCCTCTGTAAATTGTGTAGTGTTGCACCCCAGACGATGTCCGGAGGGATCTGAAAGCTTCAGCTTCACTCCTATCAGACAGTCTGACTTTTCTCTCCCGAGTAACGCCTCGAAGCGCTTCGATGCTGGAATCACGCAAACCTCTGTGGTGTTATTGTAAATACATCAGCATTTTGGAAGTCATTGGTTTCTGAACTGGTTTTTCAACCGTCAGAGAAAGATCAGGTGGTATCAGGTATCTAGTGTGTCACTCATAGCAGGACGGTGTTATCGCTGGACTTCTCCTTTCCACTTGGCTGCCCGTCGTACCTCGGGGCTACTAGCCAAAGCCTGTTGTTCTATCTGGAACATTCGCTGTTCCACTCTTCAATGAGAAACTTCCATCCAAAACACTTTGTCACAGACCTGTTTTTCTTTCTCTGCAGTATTTCAAATGTGGAGGGTTGAAAGTAAAAGGGCAATGCAAAGTAACTATAGGCAACATGTTATTTTCTACTGGAGTCGATATGCTGAAAACTAAGTGTGGTGACATGCATCGGGCAACTTTTGTGATCCTGAGGAAAAAGCCTGTTAGAATCTTTGTGTGCGACCCTGCCAGGAGACAGGTCACCCACAGCGTTCCAGACAAACAGAGTTGGAATGGCAACGGGAAATGAGGAGAGGAATCCCATCAACCCCAGATTCTGATCCTGCCCAGGTTGTGTGTAATGGAAACCTTCCAGGATTTATTTTAAGTCATCAGTAACCTGTAGTTTAACTAGAAGCCAGACTCTCCTCCTGCTCTTACTGCTGAGGAGGCTGAGGAGACGGGAGGGGGAATTGGGTAGCTCAGGAGAGGTGGAGAGGCGAAGGGGGGGTGGGGGGCTATCGACTGGTGTTTTACAGCCCCCTGTGGGTGTGTTAGATGAGGGAGGGAGGGTTTTTCTATCCCTCCTTTTTTAAAATATTGATGTCCTCCTACAGTTAACAGTGTGGCTTGAAAGAGGTGTATTCTGTGACGGGCCTGAGTGGCTAACAGATTGCTGGGGCTGTGTAATATGATGTGGTAGTAAATACTGGCACCTCAGCCCCGTTCCTCCTCCTCCCTTCACTTGGCCACGGGATGGGGAGGATGAGGCGAGAGAGATGGTGATGAAAGAATTCCTGTCAAAGTTGAATCATAACGCTGCACGGGATACTGTTAGGTAGTATCAATCTACTACAACACCAGTTATTAACCTACGTAGATCTCAAGACATCCTGGACAGAACAGAGCTGTTGTGAGGTAGGACTCATGGCGATCAGGAAGTGTAGTCAAGGCGCGGTGTATTCCAAGGAGTCCGCTTAAGCAGGGAGCCCCACCTCCATTCCATTGGGACCGCGTGGTGTTTGAATGACTCGAGGCTATGTCCCAAATGGCACCCTATTCCTTGTGTAAGGACCTATTGGCCCTTGTCAAAACAGTAGTGCACTGTAAAGGGAAGAGGATACCATTCGGGACACAGCCAGATAGTCAATAGCAGGCGAGTCCATGGAGACGAGACCAAACCCTAAAGGTCACGAGCAGTGGGCGGCCGGGCTGCGAGATGCAAGGACTTCAAAATGGATTGCATCAGCCCAGCCAGCCACCCCAGACGCCCTGCCTGTGTCTCCTGTCCTACAGCCAGAATGTTAATGGGTTACAGATCTGTTATTATACTGCTGGGATCCTCTAACCAAACTTTGTCCCCCCTCCTTTTTGATTTTAGTGCTGTTTGCTCACATGCCAGTTAGGTTACGCACTGTGGCTTATGCCAACATTTTAACCTAGGCCATTCATTCAGTTAAACCTCACTTCATATTAAGAATAAACCCTTAGATTCGTTGTGATCTTTGAGCGAGTGAGCTGTAAGGGGAGAACGAACGTCTGTTAGGTTTGTGAGCACTCTCTCTATCTCTATCTCGGCATATCAAGAGGTTTGAAAAGGATGTTAACGTGAGTGTTTCGCTACACCCCGCAATAACATCTGAGCAAAACATGTACGTGACCAATAAAATTAGATTTTTAAAATTAGATTTGAAATGATTTTGCTGTTAGTAGACGAGGCTCTTGGCAATCCCTGACGCAGTACGCCAGATGCCGTGCTACAAATGTGAGCTGATGCCGACCGTTCTCTCTAAGGCGACGTCTATGGGACACATCAGTGGCGCTTTAGACTCTTGTGAATTATGCATGCAACACGCCAGGTAACCTCATACGGCACTGAACGCCTTTGTTTTACGCTACCTTGTAACTTGCTAATTGTCAACAAATGTGCCATGGTGTGGTCGACCAATATCCCCAGCAGCTTTAATGCACTTTGGAGATTGGGAGAAGCCCAACTTAGTGACTTCTCATCCGGCCTCGCTGCATTGTTACTTTTTCAATGCGTTCCCGGAATGAATTCATCCTGCGATCTTCCGCAGAGACATTTAGATATCGTGTGTCATTAAAAGGGTGTCAACCGCTCAATTCATCTCCCCTGTGTGAATGTGGAGCATGCAAAGCCTCGCTGCTAATGTTTGCGCAAACAGAGCTGAATATTTGTGTTTCCTGAAGGGCAAATACATCAGAAAATAATGTACCTTTTTAATGAAGCACACTGCCATTCAATTTGCCAAGTGATTGTAGATAATCCGCAGTGAGCCGTCCATCTGCAGATGGACAGGAGCCATTTGGAGACCATCGGGCCTAGGTGGATGAGTGGAGGGCCAGGGTGGAGATGGAGGGAGGCAGGGGATTTGTGTCTCTCTGCTTGCTGGGGTCAGGGGGCTGTGCTCCACAGGGATCAGGGTGGAGGAAGGGGGTCACTTACAGCCTGCTTTAAGTGCTGTCAGATGGGATAGATCCCACTGACACCCCCCCCCCCTGTTCAGTGTTCATGCCCTCTGCCGCGTACACCACTGCACCATTCCGGGGCGTTTCGCGTCCCCCTCCCCTCTTCATCCTCACCCCTCCATCCTCCCTGTTGTTCAGCACAGACACGAGGCCTGATTTCAGGAGCCCCCCAGGCGACGGTATCGCCGACTTGAAACATTTAGTTTGACTAACGTGCGCTTGGTACAAGGCCCAGTGTGGTTTTTCTCTGAGTCATGTTGAGACGTGCTTGGAGACCGTGAGGAGTAGACATGAGAAACAGCCCCATTGAGGCAATTGGGCATCAGGGAATTTCCATGCCTCATTCTGGCCATGATTGGATTTGTGTGTTGTTCCCCTCTGTTAAAAGCAGTGGTATAAGGTATAACTGAGAACGTGAGGGAAGTAATTACAGAATCGGTATTTGAAGCCGAGGGATGAGCTCCGGTCCAGCTGCGCCCACCACAGAGGCTAATTTGTTGTCAATAAACTATAACTAATCACAATGTTTCCCCTCAGGGGTGAGAGGTCAGGGAAGACAGGGTCTTGGAACAGCTCTGGCATGGTCTACACTGGGATGTATAGAAGCAGAGGAGGGTCATAAGTGCCTCTCTGTGGTTTGGTGTGCAGATGGTGAAGGGGAAAATTGAATTTTCTTTAGTATCATTGGGTTGTTAGGGCCAGCTGCCTGCCTTCCTCTTAATGCTGGCACTGGTACTTCAGCAGAGACCAGGGGATTCCCCCCCCCTTCTCTCTCCTTCTTTACTGCCTCAGAGGGCTGGTAAAATGCACACCACACACTTTGCGCTGCAAAATGAAAATCCTTTCACACAGACGGTGTTCCCTGAAATCACGGTAAATTGCAGGTAAAGCATCCCACTCTCTCGTTACGTTGGCATGATTTAAATCCTCCCGACCCCAATCCCCTCTTATTACTATTTGAGTGTGAATTCAGATGCGTTGGAAATCTCGTGAACACCAATCTAGAAAGTCTCCAATAATATCGATGCTAATAAAATGCTCTCCTTCCAGGAGCTGCATATATGCCACTTAGCTGGATGAAGCCTGTGCTCTGCTCTGCGCTGGGCTGGCTGCCTGCAGTGCGCTGCTGCCTACAGAGAGGAGATCTGTAACGTCAGCGCCTCAGACGCGCGTAGAGGTGATACCAAGGTGAACGCTAGACTTGCAGAATGGTTGGGAATCATTGATATTCTGACTCTGAGGCTGCAAATGGCTCAGTGGCAGATGGAGTCTTTGTCAGGGAGGAGGAATGGCAGCTCTGGAGTACGGTGGCTGTTTTCCCTATCAGCTCTATCAGCTGGCTGGTGGGGGCTGACCTTCCACCACTGCCTCGCACTTTGATCAGTTAACCCCTCCCTTTGTTTACTAGGAATGTGCAATTTTTAAGGGAAATATAAGTATATGGAGTCAGAACTGGCATTGTTGTGGGTGCTGTGTAAGGATGAGGCCCTGAGAGGGACCTGTAGTTAATGACTTACTAATAGGCTACCTGTTTTGTCTAAAATGTAGCCTGCTGTTCAGTTATTTCCGGGCTATTTTCGTCAGGCCTTCTCAACCAACATAGCTAGTAAAATGCTAGATGCAGTAGGAAAAATCTGTTGAGCGCTTTGGTTCTCTCACTCCCATTGGTCCCGTCCTCGACTAAATACACGTGTGAATGCAAGTGTTTACACGGACATCAAATGTCAACACAGGCATCTTTTTCTTGCCAAAGCATAGGAGAAACACTGTTCGTAATTAGGTTCCTGTATTTGTTTTGTTGAACAATTATGATAAACTCTCCTGATTTTATTATTTTTTTGCAATGGATTAGCCTACTTTAATTGACCTAAACACTCTGTTTATAAATGAAGTAAATTGCATAAGTAAACCTACACTCTTTTGGCACAAACGGACGTTTAGTAGAATGGCAACCACAGTCAATTTATGAGTTTCTTGTCTAACCTTTTTTTTCAATTTTCTATGCATTGTTTGTGAAAACAACCTTAATACGGTCAGAAAATGGCAGCCTTCCGAGACGCAGTCAGAGATTATGTGTACATGCCCAGAATAAAACCGTCATTAAAATGCAATAATCACTCTTGGCTGAGAGCAAATTCAAGGAAAGACCAAAAATATTGAAAGGTCAGGGAAAGAAATGAGGAAAAAGAACAAACCATGGGGGGGAAAAAAGCGAGTGACACTGAGACCCCGGTTTAATATGTATGTATTTCAGCTTGATGGTTGATTTCATTAGCCGGTCTCATTGTTATGCATCAACTGTTCTCCTGCAGCAAAATGAATATTGTATTCACTTGGCTTGAATATTCAGGAGGAAATGTTTGGATTTAGATGGCATCAGACAAATAAGAAAAAGCGTTGTTTCCCCTTTCCTGCCTGCCCTCATGCTCACAATGAATCCGATTCGAGGGATTTTTGTCATTCACTCCAGATGTCGGCTAATTGAGTGTTGTTAAGTTGCTCTCGCTAATTTGGCCTTGTTTTCCCAGGCAAGGATATTATGGTTTCCGTGTAGTCCACCAAGTATGTATTCGTTGTACAAATGAATGGTTGACAGATGCTGTCATTGTACAGAGCCTTCAGAAAATATTCACCCCCTTGACTTTTTCCACATTTTGTTGTTACAGCTTGAATTTAAAATAGATTAAATTGAGATTGTGTCACTGACCTACACACAATACCCGTAGTGTAATTATGTTTTTTGAAATGTTTTTTGAAATGTCTTTATGTTATGGCAAATCTAAATAAGTTCAGGAGTAATCATTTGCTTAACAAGTCTCATAATAAGTTGCATGAACTTACTCTGTGTGCAATAATAGTGTTTCACATGATTTTTGAATGACTACCTCGTCTCAGTTCCCCACACATACAATTATCTGTAAGGTCCCTCAGTCGAGCAGGGAATTTCAACCACAAAGATATGGGAGGTTTTCCAATGCCTCGAAAAGAAGGGAACCTATTGGTAGATGGGTAAAAAAAAAAGCAGACATTGAATATCCCTTTGAACATTGAAGTTATTAATTACACTTTGGATGGTGTATCAATACACCCAGTCACGACAAAGATACAGGCGTCCTTCCTAACCCAGGAAGGAAACGCTAAAACAGTTAGTGTAATGGCTGCGATAGGAGAAAACAACTGAGGATATATTAACAACATTGTAGTTACTAACCTAAATGAAAGAGTGAAACAAAAATATTCAAAAACATCAGTGGGGAACCCTGAGGGCCTTTGTAGACCTTCAGAGAAGGCCTAGACATGTTGCTACTGACTCCTTGAGCAATAGCCTACTTTCCCCATGCTTTTGTAGATTAAGTAGTGTACAGGCACACACACACACACACACACACACACACACACACACACACACACACACACACACACACACACACACAATGGCAGTGGCTGTAGCAGGTGTTATCGAGGAGGATGTGGTGGCTAATTTGTTTGCGTCACCCTTTTCAAGACTAACTTTCAACAAGAAGTTAAATGTTGTGCAGTGGCCAACACCAGCACTGCCAGGATTGGTGCAATGAAGAAGGAGCTAACAATTATGAGCGCTATCCATGGATAACTAGGTGTGAGTAAACCAAGAAGCTGTACTGCTGAGATTGCCTCATCTTCAGCACCGACAAGACATCACCTGGGCCAGTACTGGTTTCAAAGAGACATATTCAGTGTTACGAAGTCAGCTCTGCGCCACCAAGACTCTTTACAGCTGCGAGCTACGGTGAGTTCAAAAATGTTTTTATTTTTATTTAACCTTTATTTAACTAGGCAATTCTTATTTACAATGACTGCCTACCCCGGCCAAACCCTAATCCGGACAACGCTGGGCCAATTGTGCGCTGACCTATTGGACTCCAAATCATGGCCGGTTGTGATACGACATGGAATCGAACCAGGGTCTGTAGTGGCGCCTCTAGCGCTGAGATGCAGTGCCTTAAACCGCTGTGCCACTCGGGAGCCCTAACATGTGAGGACACGAGTAGACCTTCAGCTTAACGAGCAGCAGTGCAGAGAGACAATATCGCACAACGATAAAATTCAGCATTTTCAAGTTTAAAGGAAAGCTATGGGTCCATCTTTGAAACTGAACTCAGTGTTGTACTCCATGTCTGACTGAGGGTTGTAGCCCGGCCGACGACCTCCACTTTCTCCGGCAGAGGAGGCAGAATGAGAGGTATGTACCAACTGTATCTGCTTACCTGTCTGTTCTTGACTATTCCCGTGTCCGCTACCTCAGTTGAAAGGATCAAGACTTACTCTAGGAAAACTACCAGGCCCAAGTGTCAGCCTTGGCTTTGATCTCAATCGAGAAAGTACTTCTCTCGGATATAAAATCAAATGACCCTGCCATTGCCATTTCATAAAGAAGGACTGAAGGATGGACTTCGTTTTCAAATGATCTGGTGAATGGCACAGTTTTCAATGGGCTGCTTGTTCTTTAACATTACTTGGTGCTGTGTTCGACTGTTTCTATTGGCGCTTTGTTTCAGCATGGTACTGAAATAGCGGGGGCACCGTGGCTGTTTCCTCTGCTCTGACTCGCAGTAACTGCCTATGGTCCTTAATCAATAGTTAGGCCTGTGTTTTTATTCCGCCACTGTATGAGTGTGACTGTTGTCTTTTTGGAACTGTTTCTGTGTATTGCTTTTCGGCCATATATATCACAGTGGTGTATGAATGCATTTCTAACGGGTTATAGAGTAGCCTGAACAACGCAATTATCACAACATTGTTCATGGCTGTTGATGTGCCAGTGTTGTCTCCGTGTGAGCTGTGAGATGTCTCAGGCCTGTTTTTGATTTTGTCATCAAAAAACATTGCTACTACTACTGTAGTATGGCCTAAAAATTATACTTATTATTATTAATTTATTTAATTATTATATAAAAATAATACTTCTGGCCAATTCACAAAATATATATCTCGATATAAAAACAATGTTTTCTCTAAATATGCGTAGTTGTACAATTCAAAGGTCAAATCCATTGCATTTCAAACAGTCCGCAATAATGGAATGAATTCGGGGCTTCTGAAGTTATACCTAGGCTATGTATAAGCCTTCCATAACCATAAGACCCACTAATAATTGTATTATTAGTGGGTCTTATGATCATAGACTTGAAAGCCTAATCAGTGAAAATGTCATTTTTTTGTTACAAATTCAACTACATTCATAATGCACATTTACTAATAATGACTTCTTGTAGCAGGCATTAGGCGATAGAAAATTAAGAGGTCTCATCAACAATCTCTCAATCCCACATGCTAGTGGTTAGCCAGCTAATATTTTCTATTTTAAGTTTAGCCAACTTGGATCTATTTGCTAGCTAACAAGGTAGAACAGTTACATTGTTATGAACACACACTTCTGCCTGAACTGCTTGAAAAGCATGTTAGCCTTTTCACTTTGTTCAGATGTTAAACTCATAATACGCTTTGGCTTAAATGCTTCCAGAATCAATGTTAATTGATACTCTCGTTTTAGTAGTGTCTGCTCTATGCACAATTTGAGTAGTTGAGACATAAAAAGGGTATCGTTAGAAAAGGTAACTTCTCCTCTGTTACAGTAAAATGTCTCAATGTGTTTTGGTCTCCGTATGACCGATTTTCTGTTGGACCAAATCTCAAATGCAAATAGCAAGTTGAAACCGCCTGTCAGAGAGGAAGACACAATCTATCAACGTTGTTGGCGTGAGAGGCAGGGGGAGGGGCTTGTGTGTGTGTGTGTCTGTGTAAACCATAGAGGAAGAAGCGAAGCAAGAGTTGTCACTCTCACAAAAATCGGTCCAAAATAAGGCTAGTGTGTTTCTATGGGCGTATTTTGGACATAAGTTTTTCGCCTGCCTTCCCGCCTTTGGGATGATGACTCCCATTGTTAAGGCGGAGACGTGCATCTCTTCATTAGATACAGATCTGGTGTAAATGTGCACACAGCACAGAGGAGCAAAAAGAGACAAGACCAAAAATGCAAGATGAGCACAAGCAGACAAACGCTAATACAAACGAAAAATAACAAAACCTTGATTCTTGCGAAACAACAGGGATTTGGGATATTGTGCAAAAACATGAATTTGATATATCGCCCTATCCTGCACTAAAGTCTGCGCTAGAATGATCCTACTAAACAATATAATGTTGGGCACATTAAGTGATGCTCTGTTTGTTATTTTCTTGATTTTTTGTTTGTTTTTGATATGACTTATTGCTTCTTTTTTTTCTCAACTGAAGGCCTAGGTCAAATAGCAATGGTTTGCCGCTGCAAAACATGCATCCTGTTTGCAATAAGGCACATATTTTCAAGCAATGTGGTGGCTGCATCATGTTATGGGTTTGTTTGTCATCGGCAAGGACAATATTTCATTTTAGGATAAAAATGAACAAAATAGAGCTAAGCACAGGCAAAATCCTAGAGGAAACCTGGTTCAGTCTGCTTTCGAACAGACACTGTTGAAACACAAGGACATATCTGCACTGGAGTTGCTTACCAAGACGACATTGAATGTTCCTGAGTGGCCTAGTTACAGTTTTGACCTAAATCTGCTTGGAAAGCTATGGCAAGACTTGAAAATGGCTTGAAGAATTTTTTAAAGAATAATGTGCAGATAAAGTACATCACAGGTGTACAAAGCTCTTAGACTTACCCAGAAAGACTCACAGCTATAATCACTGCCAAAGGTAATTCTGACATGTATTGACTCAGTGGTTTGAATACTTATGTAAATTAGTTATTTCTGTGTTTAATTTAAAGAAAAATGCACAATTTAGTTTTTTTCCCCCACTTTGTAATTATGGGTTATTGTGTGTAGATGGGTGAGGAAAATAATATATTTAATCCATTTTGAATTCAGATTGTAACACAACAAAATGTGGAATAAGTCAAGAGATATGAACACTTTCTGAAGGCACTGTAGTTGGTTTCTAGTCTTCTAGACATGGGGCTCCTGGAATAAGACTGGAGAGGATCCTATTGTAGAATTACAGCCAAATATATATATATTAAAGCGTATAGTACAAATTTGGTCTATAAATCTTTGATCGGTTGTAATGGCCAGGTATATTATCATATTAATATGGTATTGAGAGTCCTGAAACAAGAACAAGCCAGTTGATCAGATTCAGAATTTATGGACCCAAAATTGCTGTCTGTCTAGACAGAAAAATACTTAAATCAGATTTGACAATAATCCTTTTTTTTTTTTTTTTTTTTACATAGATACTGCACTATGCTTTTGTAGGGCAGAATACACGTTAGCCTATATTGACGATTTGTCAATAGGGGTGAAACCTAGCATTTAAAATTGATGTGAGTTTAATGCTGATGCAGTACAGTGTCCTGTCCCACTGCTGTGGTGTTTTTCAGCTCCCAGCTTTCACAGACAGATTAACCTGCCAGTTAGCTGGACCCGCTCCACTTTATGTTCACATTTTACAAATGCATGACTGGACTCAGCCAGCCAGCCAAGCAGCAGGGCTGACTCCTGTCTCCTCCTGTCTCACTCCACAAGAGCAATCTAATGAAATGGATATCATCGAGATCCATTTACCCACATTGGAAAGGAATCAACCAAAGCTCTAGTGCAGAAGTGACTCGCCCTTGTTAAATTCAATCGCTGCCAAATTCCCCTCCTACAGTAAGCCTTGTACAATTGCTCAAGGTTAACTGAGCTGAGTTGTATCTCAATAGGAGAAGCAAAACGGGGCTGAATAGTATTGACTGGGCTAATGTGGTGTTTAGGGAAGGCCGTGGTGTGTCCTTGGTGAGAGAATGATAACAGCACTGACTGGGCACATTGGCCATGGAGCTGATGAGGGGCACACCAGTAGGCCTCACGACTGCTTGTCATAGATGAGAGGACGTAGACCGCATCCCAAATGACACCCTATTTAGTGCGCTACTTTTGACAAGAGCTCTATGAATTGATTGTTTCACGTTCCCATTCAAAATCTGTCGGAAATTCAATTCTTCATATTTGGAAAATGTTATAGCTTAACGGCAAAGAAACATCTTGAAAAATAGCATTTCTAAGTACAGGTGGTCAAAGTAATTGAGTCTATCTAGGCCTATTTCATATTGCTATACAAAGCCCCCATTTTAAGTGTAGCCTAGCCAATGAGTGCAGAGGTCCTATGTGTCGCTTGCTCTCGAGATATTGTTGTCGATGTGAAACCCTGGAACTGAAGAGGGAGTAGTTATTTTCTTTATTTTTGTATTAAGGGTGAGATTGTCCTGTGATGTCAGGCATCTGTCCTCCCCTGTTTCAGGCCCTGCTGCACACAGCACACAGAGGGCACTGCCTAGTGAGGTGCTACTTGCCTGCTGTAACAGGAACTGGGTGTGTGGATGAGCAGTTTCCATTAGCACGACTCCTGTGTGTGTGCAAGGTGCTCAGTTTCACACCATCCACCATAAACCTGGCCCTGCTAGCAAAACACACATAGTGAAGTCGCTCGTCTGCTTAGTAAAGGTGGCACAAATTTCTGTAGGACTTAAAATATGTGTTTTAAGATAGGCCTAGTCGACTCAACTCCACGATTTAGCCCATTTTGATTATGGTTTCATTTGCTGTTATGGTTAGGCCTGTCCAGAGACGGAAAATCTTTATGACAACCTAAAAGTATCTCACCTGTACCAATGTAGATGGAAGCTTTTGGGAAATGAATATTCCTTACTTTGTGATGACTGACTGCACTGAGATTCTGTGGCAAGGAAAGGGTTAACATGGGGTGTTGCCCTGATAGTGAAGGGGAGTGTTAGGGAAGGCAGAGGGCAGTGAGACTTCAGAGGAATTGTGAGGCTTTATGTGGTCACAGGTTACAGACGAGTGCCAGTTGATGTTTTTGCATGCAAATGAGTCTTGAGCAGCCAGAGCCACTCCCGCTGAGAATTCACTTCATTCATTTCAGCCTGCCCTTCAGTCTCTGTCAGCACACCGCAGTTCGACATCTTACCCCAGGATGGTGTCCTGTGAATGTTGAGTGTTGGGTGCACTCTAAGTAAGAGGGTGTGTGCGCGGGTGCTCTTGCGTGCTTTTGTGTGTACCGTCTGTGTGTGTTCCCGTGTACATGTAGCGTGCCCATCTCTACCCTGAGATCACCTAGACCTAGCATGCATATCAGAAATCACAGACCAATTTAGAGGTCTAACCTGGAAAACCGTGTGACTATCTGTTTACAGAGCTGTGGCTGGGCTGGGCTGGGCTAGTCAGAGATGTTGGGTGAAAATGAATGGGCTAGATTAGCCTACTCACCGTAGCGTCCGTCTCAGAAATCTGGTAATGTGGGAAAAGATGTGGTCTCAGTCCAAGTCCACAGCCAAACCAGTCATTATGCCATCAGGCAGCACCGCTTTAAACAAGTTTAGTAACATGCCTCTGTCAAGGTAAAAACAAGCTTTTTGGATTTGCATCGCCCACAAGCAACTACATAAAGGTTTATTGGCGTATAGTATAGCTGTGAGTGTTTTATGATTTACAGACATCGTTTGTCATGTTCTATTGATCTGAAGTAGGCTATTTTATTTTGTCCCTCTACTTGCAAAGGACCAAGTCCTTATGATTGATTTATTTTTGCCAATTTGTATGAATCCTTGACATTTGTAGTTCTAGTTGGATAAAGAATTATAGACTAGAAGAAGGCTGAATTCAGATCTACCGTATGAAATATTAAGATGGACATTTTATAGCCTTCTAAGCCCGTAGAGCGTTCAGCAGTGTCCAACACTAGAGACAGTCATATTAGGCTACACATTTTAGCTAGGATATGAATTGGAGCACTGAGACCCAGAGAGATGCATACTGGGATGATGGCAATGTTAGTTTAGCAGAGAGAAGCTCTTTTTTTTAAAATTAATTAATGAATTTTTTGAAGATGGCTCAGAGGCAGACAGGAAATTAGTTATTTTCTCTGCACATTCATCAAAATAAAAATAGTCTTGAGTATCCCAAGTGACTCTTTTAGCCCTGAATACACTCTGTGTAAAAAGCCACAGCTGCACACACACACGCGCCTCACTGTTAACTCTCCAATGATTTTCAGGTGTTTTGGAGCAATATTAAAATCAACTCTCTGTTCTCTGCTGCTTCCCCTTTCAGTCCTCCAATCTTTTGTACTTCGTTTTCTGTTCTGTAAGGAAGACAGGATTTTGAAATACGACATTGGTCTATTTTTATTTGAGAACCTGAACAGCATGACCGAAAAATATAATCAGACCACCAGGCCTATGTTATTGTAAAACACAGCGAAGTATGGGACCATTCTTGAGAAATTCACTACAGATGATAATGGTTCATAGTATTACCCGTAAGGTTCTGACACCACTGTCTGATTAACCTTTCATTTTAATGGCTACCAGAAACACAGTGCAGACAGAGGTCGCATGCGCCAAATGACTCGCTGCGTCTCGACCGGCGACAAATGGAATCCGGGATATTGGAGAGCTCACATAATAGCGTGTTTTTATTTTCGGTGTCTTCTTTATGCTGTGGCCTGATGCCTGAAAGGTGTACATCAGCCTCTGCTTTTCAGATCAGGAAGTGCAGCGCAGTGACGGCAGCAGCCTTGTTTCTGCTTTCTGTTTTGCACGTCAAAAATAAACTGGAAAAAGCACCCTATTCCAAATCCGCTCTCGAATTTAATTTGTCTTTGATAGCAGCTAGTCCTACAGTGATACGCTCAGCTGTTGCTTGAACACGTTCTCTGTGTTTCTCAGTGGTACTTAATGATAGTCTGGCTTATCTCCCCTGATCAGTCTTTGTACCAACATTTTCTTGGCTCAGCTATTTGAATGGATAGGCCCTGCATAGCATTAATAACACTGCCCTAACTGTTTATTATTTATTGACGTATCCTAACAAGTCTATTTCCTGTTCAAGTTTGTATCTGTGATTGAACAGGGGCGGGCAATTGTTTAGGCTCGAGGGCCACACCGGGATATCAAAATTCAGCAGAGGGCCACGCAGATTTTTTTCTTCCCCGGACCGATTTGTTTGTCAAACGCAATTTGCGAGGCAGAAAAAGGGCAGTTGAAAACATATAGGTCCATCATAATTTCGATGTAATTTTTATCTAATTTTAGAGTAGCCTGGAGTAAATTATTATTACCCATTTCCACTTTTGGTGTTGAGGAATCCCCTATTTTTTTGAAAAAAGAGCAACGCTTTTCTTTCTCTTTTTCTTTCCCATCTCTGGTTGCCAAATAAAGTTCAGCTGTTTCTGTGATGCTTTACAGCGGGGGGAAAAATGTATGTTGTTTTGGAGGTTCAAGTTGATTTACGCGTAACATCTGTCTTTGACAGGTGTGAGGTACCACCAAGGCCATGCCCTGAGTCTTTCCTTCTCTAAATTATATAAATTAATCAAATTGGGGCATCTGTAGCTATGCAGGCCAGGGCCCATATCTACAAGCGGCTCAGAGTAGGAGTGTTGGATCAGATTTGTCTTTAAGATCATAATAAGATTATATAGGGGCAATTCCACGAGAACAGAATTGTGTGAGATGTATGCAAAACACAAACCATTGAAATCAAAGTTTAACAAACCATACAACTCTATGCTCAAGGACTACTTTTAAGAATTTACACTTTTACAAAAACACCATTTACTGGAACAACTTTGCAGATTTTTGTGTCCACGTTTTCCAAAAGCTCTTAAATATCTGCTCCGAATTTAGATTCGACGATTTCTGCAGAAAGAATGGGGTGTCAGCTATGACATGACACATTGACTTTGAAAAAAGTATATTTTGGTTATTGAACTACAGTAAGTGAAGTGGATTTGATCTGTACTACACATAAATACAGAATTATGAATGCCATTCTCTTCATGGTGATGTATCCTGAACAGGTACACAAAGGTAGAAATATGCAATATCCCCCTGTTGCATATTTGGGTATTATTCTACACACTGGCTATTATTTTAATGAGCTCTGCCCCCAAACAAGACCAAATTTGGTTGGTCCAGACCAGACCAAATCTGAGCCAATCATAGATGTCTATGTTTCACAAGTTTGGACATCAAATTACAGCACAGTGGTGCTCAGTAGAGTACAGCACAGAACCTTAGAGTTCAGTAGAGTACTGTATAGTTCAGTAGAGTTAAACACAATACATTATAGTGTATTCAACTCAAGTGTACTCTGTGTACTGTACTGAACTAGGACATATACTCTTCTTTACACTAGTATACGGTGCTGTACTCTGCTGAACAATACTCTACATTTCTTTAATGTACTGTACTGTGAACCTAACTGGTTTGTGACTACTATGATTTCCCATCGTAGCCAATTGAATTGCAGACATTCCGTTACCGATTTGGTAACGGAATGTCGAGTTTTAATCACTTAATAATTCATAGACAGATATATCAGTAAAACACTAATTGATAGGTCTACCTTTTACTTGTTACTTCTGTTAACTTTCATTATCCTCACGAGGGAGAGAAATTAGAAAGTATCTTAAAGCTATGTGTGGTTTTGATAACTGAGGCAATGTTTCTTAAACTTACAGAAGGCAGGAACATTCCTCCAGAACTAAATATAAGTGTTGATATTAGTTGGCAGGGGTATTTACTTCAACATTATTGTGTTTTGATGTATTTCTAATACCTTTTTGACTTTTCTGGTAAATGTTTCTAAAACCCCTTTTCCATCTGTTTGACCAGAAATCAAAGCCTTTGCTTATTCCTAATTGTTGGGATGGAAAATGGTTGAAAAATGTAAACTCAGCAAAAAAAGAAATGTCCCATTTTCATGGCCCTGTCTTTCAAAGACAATAAGTAAAAATCCAAATAACTTCACAGATCTTCATTGTAAAGGGTTTAAACACTGTTTCCCATGCTTGTTCAATGAATCATTAACAATTAATGAACATGCACCTATGGAACGGTCGTTAAGATACTAACAGCTTACAGACGGTAGGCAATTAAGGTCACGGTTATGAAAACTTAGGACACTAAAGAGGCCTTTCTACTGACTCTGAAAAACACCAAAAGAAAGATGCTCAGGGTCCCTGCTCATCTGTGTGAATGTGCCCTAGGCATGCTGCAAGGAGGCATGAGGACTGCAGATGTGGCCAGGGCAATAAATTGCAATGTCCATACTGTGAGACGCCTAAGGCAGCGCTACAGGGAGACAGGACGGACAGCTGATCGCAGTGGTAGACCACGTGTAACAACACCTGCACAGGATCGGTACATCTGAACATCACACCTGCGGAACAGGTACAGGATGGCAACAACTGCCCGAGTTACACCAGGAACGCACTATCCCTCCATCAGTGCTCAGACTGTCTGCAATAGGCTGAGAGAGGCTGGACTGATGGATTTTAGGCCTGTTGTAAGGCAGGTCCTCACCAGACATCACCGGCAACAACGTCGCCTATGGGCACAAACCCACCGTCGCTGGATCAGACAGGACTGGCAAAACAGGATCAGACAGGACTGCGGTTTTGTCTCACTAGGGGTGATGGTCGGATTCGCGTTTATCGTCGAAGGAATGAGCGTTACACCGAGGCCTATACTCTGGAGCGGGATCAATTTGGAGGTGGAGGGTCCGTCATGATCTGGGGTGGTGTGTCACAGCATCATCAGACTGAGCTTGTCATTGCAGGCAATCTCAACGCTGTGCGTTACAGGGAAGACATCCTCCTCCCTCATGTGGTACCTCCTGCAGGCTCATCCTGACATGACCCTCCAGCATGACAATGCCACCAGCCATACTGCTCGTTATGTGAGTGATTTCCTGCAAGACAGGAATGTCAGTGTTCTGCCATGGCCAGTGAAGTGCCCGGATCTCAATCCCATTGAGCACGTCTGGGACATGCTGAATCAGAGGGTGAGGGCTAGGGCCACACCCTCCAGAAATGTCTGTGAACTTGCAGGTGCCTTGGTAGAAGAGTGGGGTAACATCTCAAAGAACTGGCAAATCTGGTGCAGTCCATGAGGAGGAGATGCACTGCAGTACTTAATGCAGCTGGTGGCCACACCAGATACTGACTGTTACTTTTGATTTTGACCCCCCCCTTCCACCTTTGTTCAGGGACACATTATTCCATGTCTGTTAGTCACATGTCTGTGGAACTTGTTCAGTTTATGTCTGTTGTTGAATCTTATGTTCACAGGAATATTTTCACATGTTAAGTTTGCTGAAAATAAATGCAGTTGAGAGTGAGAGAACGTTTCTTTTTGCTGAGTTTATTATATATGCCATAATTTCTCAAAGATATAGACTCTTGGTTTAATTTGACACCCAATTTGATACACTCCTATACATTTCACATGTTGGTGCTCATGTGTCCTTTTACTTGGAAATGACCATGGACACAAGCAATTCGCTATACCCGCAATAACATCTGCTAAATATGTGTATGTGACCAACAACATTTTATTTTATTTGACAGGTCGGGACCTGATCCTAGATCAGCCCTCCTACTTTGAGATGATTTGTGGATACGGTCCCAGGTCTATGATTTGAGTTCATATACTGGTAAGAGGTCTTCAAACAGATCACATAATGTACATAGCCTACAATTAATTTTTGGGAGTATCTCTCTGGCTTGACTGACAGAGAAGCAAACAATTTTCCCATATATTTTTTGGGGAGATCTTTGGTATCAGCTGCCAGCAACTTTTGCTTGTCTAAAAAACGCTTTATGGCCTGGACTGGCTCAGTTGTTTGAGCCAGGAGAGGATACTGTAATCAACTGTCTATGGCCTCAAACTAGGCTGCTGATTTGCTCTTGAACAGGAAGACGTGGCAGGACAACAGATTAGCGCAACCACTACTGTTGTCATAGGTTTACTGTAAAATACAAGCAAACAATAGGCCTAGGCCATAATTCACTGGTATTCATTTTGCAATGTTTTCCTCTCAACCAGAGGAAGAGATAAGCACCCTGACTGTCTAGCCACTGTCATTTTACATATGGTGCCTTCAGAAAGTATTCATACCCCTTGACTTTTTCCACATTTTGTTGTGTTAGTCTGAATTTAAAATGGATTAAACAGATTTTTTGGGGGGGGTCACTGGCCTACACACAATACCACATGTCAAAGTGGAATTATGTTTTTCAATATTTTTTTACAAATTTTATTTAAATACAAAGCTGAAATGTCTTGAGTCAATAAGTGTTCAACCCCTTTGTTATGGCAAGCCTAAATATGTTCAGGAGTAAAAATGTGTTTAAGAAGTCGTGTAATAAGTTGCATGGACTCCAATGGTTTTCCAATGTCTCGCAAAGAAAGGCACCTATTGGTAGCAGACAAAAAGCAGAAATTGAATATTAGTTTCACTTTAGATTGTGTGTCACAGGTGTCCTTCACAACTCAGTTGCCGGAGAGGAAGGAAACCGCTCACGGATTTCACCATCAGGCCAATGGCGACTTTACAGAGTTTAATGGCTGTGATAGGAGAACTTTGGATGGATCAACATCATTGTAGTTAATCCAGAATACTAACCTAAATGACAGAGTGAAAAGAAGGAAGCCTGTTTGTGACAAATCCAACACAACAAAGTGTACCACTCTTCATATTTTCAAGCATGATGCATCATGTTATGGGTATGCTTGTCATCGGCAAAGACTAGGGAGTTAAAAAAAATTACAAATAAACAGAATAGAGTTAGGATCAGGCAAAATCCTAGAGGAAAACCTGGTTGTCTGCTTTCCACCAGACACAGTGAAATTAATTCACCTTTCAGCAGGACGATAACCTAAAACACAAGGCCAAATCTACACTGGAATTGCTTACCAAGAAGACAGTGACTTTCTGAGTGGACTTAAATCGACTTGAAAACATGCATCCTGCTTGCAACAAGGCGCTAATGAAATATTGCAACAAAATCCAATGCAACACATTACTGAGTACCACTCTCCATATTTTCAAGCGTAGTGGTGGCTGCATCATGTTATGGGCTCGCTTGTAATTGTTAAAGATTGGGGAATTTTTCAGGATAAAAAATAAATAGAATTGAGCTAAACACAGGCAAAATCCTAGATTGAATACTTATCTATTCAAGATATATTAGTGTTTAATTTTTCATAGATTTTTTTTTAGAAATGTTACATTTTCTTCCACTTTGATATTAGAGTATTTTGTGTATATCATTGACAAAAACATGTCAATTAAATCCATTTTAGTCCCACTTTGTAACACAACAAAATGTGGAATAAGTCAAGGGGTGTGAATAGTTTATTTTGGGGCTATTTAATATTGAATGCCAATTCACAGCCTAATTGGTGTGGTGATGGAGGTAATATCTGTGGTAAAGGTTTGATTTGATCATCCTGAAGTTCATGGGATTGTTGTACTAGTGTGGTGGTTAATTTCGAATTGAAAAACTTCACTTCAAAAAACCTCTTTACATCCAGATATTTAAACTGTCACCAAGAACACAATGCATGATTTCCCATTTGCTTAATGTTCTGTTATTTGCACATCGTTAAAGCCTTGACTCTTGCCTTGACTCCTTCCAGCTGTATAGGGATACTTGGGCTACTTTTTTTGTGTTTACTTAAACGGTAATGTCTGCTCTGAGACGCTTTAGATGTTCACATTGCGATGTTCACGGCTTCTAAATTGTCATTTACACTTAGCCCTGGGCAAGCCCCCGGCTAACCTGGGGTTGGGATTTAAGTGTCTCCCATACAAAATAGAAATCAGGCCAAATGTGAAACACACCATTTTTATTCATCACAGCTGAATACAAATTGCTTCGTTGTGTGACTTTTGTCCACAAACATCATAAGGACACATACCACTTTTTTTCTAATTGAATTCCTCCGGAATGAAAAACAGTGGTAATAGTCGCTACACTAGCATATTTATTGAGCATCCAAGTTGTATTGTCTATTAGTCTTCTCCCTTTTGATTTCTTTGACCCGATGCAAGATAACAGGCTGAGGCGTGACCAATCAGAAAGATCAGTTGGGCAACACCATTCAGATGTTTGGCGAGAATTGTATCTGCTTGTTTATCCATCTGTTGCTGTCTACACTTATTAGTACAACGCAACAAAGTTGCATGTGTGATTTTATTTCCGTTTTATACTCTGCTGTAATGGATTGTACTGCAAGTAGGAATGGAGGACTACTGACTGCGCTTTCACAGACCCGCATGTATTTTATTCAAGGTTCTGAAAGGATCGCCTACAGAAGGTGTAATGATCAGTTTTCCGTGCGATTTGCGTTTTATTCTAATCAAGCTCTATCAAATCAGACTGTGTATTCTTTAAGGCTGTTCTATTCATGCAGGGATTAAATATTCCTGTGCAAGGTATTTTTCTGGTCCGTTTCTGTTGATACAGACAGCTCTCTGGAGTGTTACCCGCTTGATTATAAATGCACATTTCTCACATTAAGGAAATGTGTTTAGTTTAAGGTTACGCAGGGTTATATGCTTCAAGATAATTACTCGCTATTTCTGCAACACTCAAAAAGAGAAATGATACATAAATGATTTCTCATGACTAAAAGACCAAAGAGGCATATTGGTTGAAATGAGAGTTCTCTTTCATAATTACATACAATATTGTTGAGTGGTGTGTGTGTGTGTGTGTGTGTGTGTTGTGGAGATGATTCATAGAAGCAACTTTAAAGATATTGCTAGCCTAATGCTAAGCACGTTTTCTTTTCTAGGTAGGCCTATCTATATTGCTGGAGTTTAATTTATGATATAGGCCTAGGCAGCATGTTGAGATGAAGGCTAAACCAATTTCCAAAATGCAGAAAGCAGCTTGAAAGACGTTTTTATAATGAGCAACATGCAGTCTTTGCATTCCCATCAGTGAAAGGGCTAAGTGATTATATTAGACTCTTAACTGACACAGTAGGGAAAGCACAACACAGTAGGCTAGATTTTAATGGGCATACAGAATAGCTATTCCATTTCATTGAAATACATTTTTTTTCTCTATCCGTTGTTTGTAGTGTTAGCTTTAAAAAAAATGCGCTGTCAGTTTTGTATTAGTAAAAAGAACAACGGGCTGTGTGCTTCGCAAGGGTTAATTTTGGGAAGATGTGCTCCTGGTAATTAGAAGTCAATTCACAAAAGTGATTAGATTATGCTAATCAAGGGCGATAATATCTTTAAAATGGAGAGCAGAAATGACAATGCAGTCACCTTCGGAGACTGTTTCCTCGGCTGTGTGTCTTGAGATGTGTGCCTTATTTCCCGCATGACTGGCTTAAAGATGGCCGTGTGAGAAACTGTCTGTCAGCTGACCAACAACACCCAGTTTTTAGAAGAAAAACCGCATGTGGCTTCTCAAATTGTATTATTTTTTCTTTCTCTCATTTTCAGATATCTTTTGATGTCATATTTTTTGGTTATTCTTGACGTTTTTATTTCTCCCTTAGGATTCGGTAAGGCAATAAGCCTATGCTTTTGGCTTGGTTAGCTTCTTCAGAGTTTTTATTTGCTTTGTGTGTAGCTATAGTGTGAAAAGCTACTTCCACGTGGAGATAGTGCTGTGAGGTTGATTGACAGATTAAGGTGAATGGCCGGTGTGCTGGAGATGAGTGGGGGGTTGTCGTTGTGTGCTGTGACGAGCCAGGGTTCCTTTCTTCCCATTGTGCCGAAGCAAGGACCATGGCTCTGCTCTGTTCTGCTGCAGGTTCACTGAGTGCCTCCATGCCTCTCAAATTACCAGCCTGCACCACTGAAACAAGCCACCCAGCCACAGCATTCTACACACCAGCCCTCCATGTCTGCCATCCTTGAAACAGCTCTCTGTCTGATTCACCCTGCTAAACCCTCCTTCTCATTCCTGATCGTTTCTACCATCCTTGATACTGTAGCCTTAGGTTTTTGGCATCGTAGGACACAAAGTTCACAAAACCAAGGCCTCAGTTCTCCACCAGTTAGCACCTCGTATAGTTGGATGTTGTGTTAGGCGGCCTTGGGCGAGCCAGTGTCTCCCTGAGTGTGGAACTCCCTGTTGCGCTAGAAGAATGTGATGGGGCTGCTGGCCTCTCCTTGTCCCGACTTCGCTGCTGCCGCCCATGTTATCTTAATCATGCTCCGTCTTATCTGGAATTTCTAGGGCCTCTCCGGTCTCACTGTGGGACAAGAATTTGGTTTCAGGATTTGGAATCTTAATCCTGTGTTTTCCCCATACTGATTGGTGACAGAAGAGGAGAGGAGAAAACTTCCCTATTCCAAAAGAAAGCTGAGGAATAGACTAAACCTTATACGGTCTTAGGAAATGGGCGTGTCCTACATATCACCTGTTTTCTCTGAGCAATGAGTGCATGACGTGACATGTACCTCTATTGAAGGTTCCGTTTATGCCACAGATCAACTTGATCAACTCTACTTTTTCGGTTTAGTCATAGTTGTAACACGCTGTGTAAGGCTCCGACAGCCCAGTCAGATTGACACACATTAGCATCGAGGTGAACTGAACGTATCGCTTCAGTGGTTGATTGTGTATTATTGCCTCCCAGTATTTCTGGTCCCCACCCTTCTCCTTTTGACCGTACCACTGGATATATGGAGGGCGTGAGTGACGAATGCTCTGTCCGGGATGCTTTGCTGCGGATCAGTTTTTTTTTTTATTGCTTCATCGGGCAGCCCACTCCCTGGGCTCGTCCCAAATGGCACCCTATTTCCTTTTTAGTGCACTACTTTTGACCAGGGCCCATAGGGAATAGAGTAGGGTGCCATTAGGGCTTAGGGTGCCATTTGGGACGCATACCCATGTATAGTGCAGCTGATAGGAGATTTACAGTGTATGCTCCTGGCTTCCTCTGGTGTTTACCTTGATCCTGGCCCGCCTTGTCTCTCAGCCCCAGCACCTGACAAGTTCAGAGAACTGGCATAAACGGTGTTTGTTGCCCCTCTCATTCCCTCCGTACGTACATACAGTTGAAGTCGGAAGTTTACATACACCTTAGCCAAATACATTTAAACTCAGTTTTTCACAATTCCTGACATTTAATCCCAGTAAAAAATCCCTGTTTTAGGTCAGTTAGGATCACCACTTTATTTTAAGAATGTGAAATGTCAGAATAATATTTGAGAAAATGATTTCTTTCATCACATTCCCAGTGGGTCAGAAGTTTACATACACTCAATTAGTATTTGGTAGCATTGCCTTTAAATTGTTTAACTTGGGTCAAACGTTTCGGGAAGCCTTCTACAAGCTTCCCACAATTTGGTATGCAAGGGCACACGGTGAATTTTGGCCCATTCCTCCTGACAGAGCTGGTGTAACTGAGTCAGGTTTTGTAGGCCTCCTTGCGTGCACAGGCTTTTTCAGTTCTGCACACACATTTTCTATAGGATTGAGGTCAGAGCTTTGTGATGGCCACTCCAATACCTTGACTTTGTTGTCCTTAAGCCATTTTGCCACAACTTTGGAAGTATGCTTGGGGTCATTGACCATTTGGAATACCCATTTGCGACCAAGCTTTAACTTCCTGACTGTTGATGTCTTGAGATGTTGCGTCAATATATCCACATAATTTTCCATCCTCATGATGCTATCTATTTTGTGAAGTGCACCAGTCCCTCCTGCAGCAAAGCACCCCCACAACATGATGCTGCCATGGATTGCAAGCCTCTCCCCTTTTCCTTCAAACATAACGATGGTCATTATGGCCAAACAGTTCTATTTTTGTTTCATCAGACCAGAGGACATTTCTCCAAAAAGTACACTCTTTGTCCCCATGTGCAGTTGCAAACCGTAGTCTGGCTTTTTTATTGCAGTTTTGGAGCAGTGGCTTCTTCCTTGCTGAGCGGCCTTTCAGATTATGTCGATATAGGACTCGTTTTACTGTGGATATAGATACTTTTGTACCTATTTCCTCCAACATTTTCACAAGGTCCTTTTCTGTGGTTTTGGGATTGATTTGCACTTTTCGCACAAAAGTACGTTCATCTCTAGGAGACAGAACGCGTCTCCTCCTGGATGAACCAGACCTGTGGAGGTTTGCGATTCTTGGCTGATTTCTTTTGATTTCCTCATGATGTCAAGCAAAGAGGCACTGAGTTTGAAGGTGGGCCTTGAAATACATCCACAGGTACATCGCCAATTGACTCAAATTATGTCAATTAGCCTATCAGAAGCTTCTAAAGCCATGATATCATTTTCAAGCTGTTCCAAGCTGTTTAAAGGCACAGTCAACTTAATGTATGTAAACATCTGCCCCACTGGAATTGTGATTAAGTGAAATATACTGTCTGTAAACAATTGTTGGAAAAATGACTTGTCATGTACAAAGTAGATGTACGACTTGCTAAAACTATAGTTTGTTAACAATGAGTTTTAATGACTCCAACCTAAGTGTATGTAAACTTCCAACTTCAACTGTAAATAGCGATGAGATGTTGTTTTATTTTGTCATACCGGAGCATGAAGGTCAGTGACATTGCGCCGTCTTTCCCAAAAGCCCGGTAGGATCTTTGGACTTTGTCTCCCATTTTGTTTCTGGCAGTTGTAGGCTATTGTTAGCTTGTGAAAGTAGCAACGTGTCAGACGTGACCTCACAACCTAAGGAGCTACACCATTGCCAAAGCTGATATGGGCATAAACTACTGCCTAGCCTATTGGCAGAACTAGGGCCTAATCTGGAAACCACTTGATTACAAATAACGTGGAATTAGTAATATCGATGTACTTTCAAAATAAAGTAATTTTCTAACTTGCCTTTAATGTATTAAACCGTTGTTCTACCTAATGGGATATTGCCAGTGAAGATGTCGTTCCTGTATTACAGTAGAATTAGCAGAGGGAAAATTCCCTTGGGTCTGACGTGTTTTATTCAGCGGTGTAGAAGGAAGGATAACCTTTGCACCAGCAGCCTAGTCTCATGTTTAATTTGTATCTCTGTCTCCTCCCCTGTAATGTGATTGCGTTCTATTTATATTCAAGCCTCTTCTCTCCTGTTAAAATATACACTCTCCTCCCCCATAATATTACACGGACGGTTTTTAAATGCTGAATGTATTTCTGAATATGAGTCGTGGTGCAAATGTGTTAACACCTTTTTGCTTTGTGTGGATAATTGAAGTCGCACGTTAAAGCTGTATGCAAATGTTGTTTTCCTGAGACGCACTTCATTTTTATCCCTGACATAAACACTTGGTTGGAGCTGGGAAATATTATTTTCGTAAAGGAAAGTGAATTTTTTGTTGTTCTTTTTTTTGCCAGTAGTTTTTTCCACCATTTTTATGACTAGAATGCCAATACTTTGGTTGTTGTAACACATTTTTGGTTTTGAAAATCTAATAGACAAGTCCACACTACAATATTTTTTTTCGCTAAGAAAAAAAGTGTTTTTTTGCTCAATAAAATTGCAGTTGGGAGAGCTACACAGTTTTGAGTAGCCTATCAATAGGTCTAATATGGTCACTTAACATTTGATGTAATGCAGCACAGGAAATGTGTTTACCGGTATGTTTATCTAACAAAATGTGAGGCCTCGGTGTAGCTTAATTTGTAAAGCATTTTCCTCAGGCTCTGTAAAGATGGAGCAGCATCTTGGGTGACAATGGCGCATTAATTAGGCTGTTGCTTTTAGAGGCCCTCATTTTTCCAGGCTGAAAGCAGTAGCCATTTGCTTTTTGTCTTGCCTCACATGCGTGTCATCTGCATTATGCACATCATGACTGGAAAAGGCTCCAATCAGAGACCACTGATGAAGGTCTTTCTCTCCTCCTGTCATTTTTCTTCCCTTTGCCTTCTCTCTCTCTCTATCTCCCTTGCTCTCGCTCCCTCACACACATTCCCTCCCTCCCTCCCTCTCTCTCTCTCTCCCTGGGGTTTTATTGCCTTTGCCTTCTCTTTCTCTCTCTCCATCTCTTTCTCTGTGACTATGAATACTATGTAGATTGAAAGAAATCCGTTTAGATTAATAGTTTATAGGCCTAGTTGGCCTAGTCTGCCGATGTGCCCTTGAGCAAGGCCCTTAAACCGAATTGCTCCAGTAAGTCGCTCTGGATAAATGACTAAAATGTAACTATATTTAGAGAGGCCCATTACACTTATTGTATCTTAAACACATTCTGTACTTCAAGCTACAATGTCAGGCTCATCGCTTCACAGGGTGTATCGGCACCATAGTACCATTTCCTACTTTTGATTAAACAGAACTTGAACATTAACACTGTTGCACCATGGCCGTCATTTAGACTCTTATTTTCTCATTTCTCCCTTATCAGCAACAAATAATCATTGTGACTTAGCCTGGGGAGAGGAACAGTTGAGCAAATGGTTTAGAAGTAAAGAAGAGATGGGGAATTGATGTAATGTACAGTAATAACACTGTGATTATCTCTAACAAGCATTGGCTTGCCAGTTGCCATCATGCTCTCTCCTCCCTGCATTTGGGATATGCACCATCCCCATGAACAGCTTCTGTTGTAATGGGCCTCTCTAAACATAGTTACATTTTAGTCATTTATCCAGAGCGACTTACTGGAGCAATTCGGTTTAAGGGCCTTGCTCAAGGGCACATCGGCAGATTTTGTTCACCTAGTTGGCCCAGCAACCTTTCGGAGCTTTCGGTTACTGGCTCAATGCTCTTAACTGCTAGGCTACCTGCCACCACATATACATCCATTTTAAGAAGTCACACGAAAGCAGTTGTAATGTGGGAGGAATCACCTGGAAGGTACCATGGAAAAGAAGGTAGCCTATATTCCAGGGTTCGCACAAAGTGCTTAAAGTACTTGATTTTGGCACTCTGAAGTTCAAGTACTGGAATACCTTTTAAAATCAGACATTTCTCACTAGTTGGTACTTGAAAAGTACATTAAAATGAGAGAACAGAAAATTATCAAATAGGTATGTTAATAGGAAAAATCTTAGAACAATTTATTGGTCTTCCGAATTCATTTCCAGGCAGACTACAGAGTTGTATTTCCTCACGTTTGATGCTCTGGTTGCCAGGCGAGCCTGCTCATTTCACCCACACTGTCACTCAGCCAGGCAGGTACAGAACTGACTGATTAGTCACCGCCAAACGTCACATTTGATAGTTAAAATGCTGATGTTGATGTTTATGAATGGGTTTTGCTTTTCACAGACCCAACCAGGGATGTTGTGGAGGGTAAACGCACATAAACGCGGTATACACACCTTTTTTTACATTTGTGAAATAGCGTTTACTCACCTTTTTTAATTTGGTTAGTTATCGTATACCCACTTATTGTGTTCCCAGGGCTGATCAATGCTCAGAAGGCTTTTCATCTGAGTTTTAATCGCGCCTACCTCTGAACGAATGGAATCATGAATGATTCATGTATGCTCGTTATGTTCGTTTGCTCCCCCGGATTTGCCTTGTTAGCAGCACATTCATTCACCACTCTGTCCAATGGGAAACTCCGCCCACGACATAGGTTGAGAGGTGAAACAAACTACCTCAGCCAGACCTACAGTGGCAAGTGGCAGAAAGATGCCGCTTAACAGTAGGATTTTGTTTTAAATCCCTCAACTCCTGCCGTATCAACAGACAGTCCCCAAACAAAACCCCACCTGCTTCTCGGAGAATGAGTGTACAACTAGTAAATAGTCGCTGATATTTCAGTCGGATGTCTAGCTAGCACGGTAGCTCAAGGGCTCTGGCTATTAGCCAGGTAGCCAGTTATAACTAGCTGGCTAGAAGGATAAAGTTAGAAGCTAACATTGAACGGAGCCTGACCTCAGCAGGAGCAGTTGACTGAAATTAAGCTAGCTATAATCAAAAGATGAGCTACTATACTTTCTCATAACAAAATACCTTTTCTTTACAGAGAGTAGTGAGACAGACAGTGGTGAGTCAGGCTGCAGTAAAGGAAGCAAAGGCGATACACAGAGCGAGAGGAAGCATTTAGGGGCGGCAGGTAGCCTAGTGGTTAGAGCGTTGGGCCAGTAACCGAAGGTTGCTAGACTGAATCCCCGAGCTGACAAGGTAAAAATCTGTCGTTCTGCCCCTGAACGTTCCCCGGGTAGGACGTCATTGTAAATAGGAATTTGTTCATAACTGACTTGCATAGTTTTTTTCAATAAAAAATTTAAGCAAGCAGTGCGAGAGGTTAGTAGTACAGTGGTTCCCAAACTTGGGGTCCGGGACCCATGTGGGGTCCACAAAAATTTAAATGGGGTCCCCTGAAAGAATCTTTAATCTTATCAAACACATTAACTTGTTCATCTTCAAATGTGTATAGAATACAACATTTTAGTCAACTAAGGGCCTTTTAGACTGTCCGAGTTCACTTTCATGTCATTCTATTGAAACCCTAAAGAAGCAGTAGTGCAATTGTCAAATTTCTTTGTAACGCACATATCATTTTTCATCACAGAATTCAACGTTGGGAAAAGTATGGTCTTGTTTGACTCTAACACCGGTGCGTATTAGTGCTCTTCAAATGGGGCCCCTTCGTAAGTGTGTTTGTAGGCACCAACCTGAGACTTAGCCTACTGGCCTACTTAGTCTGGTGTCAACCTGCCTCAATGGTTAGCAACAGCAGATCAACTGATGAACGCCTGCCTTTCTCCTTCCTCGCTCCCTCCTCTGTCGGTGTCTAATTAAAATGTGCAGGACCAGGGATCCATATTTGATGGCTTGGTGGTGACGGGCCAGAAAAGGCAGCAGGCTCAGGAATGTGTTGTGTGATGGATGTCAGTCTGCATGGAACACGTGGCATTCCTGTTTGTGGACCTCTGCGTGCTGTACGTTCCGCCCCTGGACCACTCCAAATGGATCTACCTCCTCTAGCTCCACTGCACTCGGAACCCCGCTAGCTCGCTAACGCCGCCGCCATGGACAAATGTGTTTTCTTTCAACAGTTGTCACACTAAACTTCCACATCATTTATCAGAGTTCATTTGCCTCCCAAACCACCCCTTCATCATTTGTTCACGGTGGCGTTCGATATGTGTTTTCCGGCAGTCGATGCGTACAGAATGACTCTTTGGCGTGAAGGTCTCCTCTCCTAAAATATGTAAGCGCCCGGAGGAATGATGATGACCGAACACCCTGCCTTTTTGTGTTTTGTGGGTCATTCTTATGAACACAAATGGATTATTATCCCAGCGTTATGAACACAGATGGATCTGCCGTGTGGAGTGGGATGATACGTCTGCCCTTGCATACTAGGTCAAAAATGTGATTACAGCTTGGGCTGTAAAGGACTAAACATCATGTAGCCTAGCTGTGGCAGACAGACGGACAGACCGACAGAGGTTGTTGTACTGGACGAGGTGTTTCGTTGGATCAGGGCAGCAGGGGACGGACACCCCCGGTTACAAAGCCAAAGTGGTCTGAAAGGCTGAAGGACGCTGTCCATTTGAACGAACACTACACTGCCATCTGCCACCCAGAACTCAATTAGTACTAACTTGTTGTACTTCCTTTCCCTTCGGAGTAATGCAGGGCTTGACATTCAATAGTAAAAATTTAAAAAAGTTACAACTGGTTTGTCAATATGTCCTCTATAAACGAGCTTACTGTATTGGCTTACAATTTCATAAATTGGATGATATTAACATTTTGGACTTATTTTCATATAAATAGTACCAAGTGTAATGCTAAGTCCCTGTCATTACGAACAGCATAGCCTGCATCTTGGACCAAAACCCAAAGGAACGCATGGGTGTTCTTTGTCTCGCAGCATTGTGGTGTAAACAAGGCGCCCACTACAAGCACACTGCCTGATATGAATGGTTAAACCAGACTGCCCTGTGCTGAAGCATTGGAACGTTCCCAGTGCAACATGTCGTGTGTTTTCTTCCCCCCCGGTTACATCCTCGCAGCTCTGTCAGCCTATCACCACCCTCGCCAAAATATGAAGAGGCCCGTTTTTGATAATGATTGGACAAGTTAGTTATCAGAGTTTGGGGGTAGGCGAGACAGAGAGAGAGGTGCTCTTTTTAAAGTTGCCTCATTACTTTCATCATAGCGCATCGTGCCTCTCGCTCCAACGTCAGATGTGTCCCAATCGAAAGTTTCCCCCATTAGATGACCGGGGCCGAGGCAAACAGAGCACTTCATCACTGTTCAGGTAGGCAGTGGGCGTCAGTGCCAAAAGGACAGCCGCAGACAGCCACAGACAGGCAGGCAGAATTGAGGTCTGTCTGTCTCTCTGCCATGATGTTTGATGCTCTGGGGAGCTTTCCTGATATTTTCAGCTGAACTGTGGATGTTACCAGCCACACTGATCTCAGACACTTTCCATTTTTGACCCTCTTCCTCTGTATTAACCAGCCCCCACGGGGAGCACCTCTCCTCACGGGCAGGCAGACATGCAACAAAAAACTGCCAGAAATAATGCACTTCGTTTGGGCCCTCCATTTCCGCTGGGTGAACTCAGAGGGGATTGGGAGTGAGGTGGGTGGTGAAAGTGTTTGTCCAATTTTTTTATTTATTTTCTCTGTCACGGTCGCCCGCTGAGCAGGTTGGTTCATCCTCTTCTGCCTGTTTACATCCCCTTCCATCCCTCTGTGCCGCAAATCACACTGGCTAAACCGAGTGGCCCGGCTATTTGTCCAGTGTAGCAAAAACCTCCTTAATTGTTTTTAGCGGGCGCGGTGGACACCACTGGTGATTTGTGTAGGTAAAAAGAAGCTGCCTGTGTCACCTGGCAACCAACACTGCTCACGCTTCAGGAGTCGCACAAAACAATGTCTGCGGCTGCAGCTAATCATCACGCCATTAGGGTCAGAGAGAATTAATGCGATGTATCCACCGGCCACGGTTATCATTTGCCATATTAATGGACAGGCGTGTTAGGCCTATTTCTCCATTACATATGGTTTATTTCACCTATTATTTGTGTGTGTGTGTAGTGTTTGAGGTGTGACAGACAGCAGGGCTGTAATTAGAGTGGAACAGGCATACAGCAAACAGACGGTGTTTGTGCAAAATGGCACCCTATTCTCTATATATTGCACTACTCTTGACCAGGGCCCTGGTCAAAAGTAGTTCACTGCATAGGGAATAAGGTGCCACTTGAGCCGTAATCCAAGTTCATGATGAGAGCAGTCAGTGAGAGGCTAGTAGTGTAGTGAGGTAGCATGCTGCAGCTGTCTAGCTGACTTTGAATGGGGTCAGGGCATTCTGTATTCTACGCTTCCTCTCTCCGCCTCGCGATCTCTAGCAGCCCCGCACTTTCCATTAGCCGGAGAAGACGTTGTGTCTGTCGCTCGATCCGTCGGCAGTCTGAATACTGCTGATCCATGCTGATGACTCTAGCGGGTTTATCACTGTTGGCATCGGCCATCTGTTACGCTGGGGTGGAGGATGGTAAAACGGACAACGCACTGACACACCGACCAATCTGGCTACACTGGGAGGAAAGGAAGACAACCCACACGTACACACACCCACGGTCACAGGGAGCATAGACATGTCATTTCCCACTGTAAACACCAGGCCTACTGATGTCATGGCATTTCCCACTGTAAACACCAGGCCTACTGATCTCATGTCATTTCCCACTGTAAACACCAGGCCTACTGATGTCATGGCATTTCCCACTGTAAACACCAGGCCTACTGATCTCATGGCATTTCCCACTGTAAACACCAGGCCTACTGATGTCATGGCATTTCCCACTGTAAACACCAGGCCTACTGATCTCATGGCATTTCCCACTGTAAACACCAGGCCTACTGATGTCATGGCATTTCCCACTGTAAACACCAGGCCTACTGATCTCATGGCATTTCCCACTGTAAACACCAGGCCTACTGATGTCATGTCATTTCCCACTGTAAACACCAGGCCTACTGATGTCATGGCATTTCCCACTGTAAACACCAGGCCTACTGATGTCATGTCATTTCCCACTGTAAACACCAGGCCTACTGATGTCATGTCATTTCCCACTGTAAACACCAGGCCTACTGATGTCATGTCATTTCCCACTGTAAACACCAGGCCTACTGATGTCATGTCATTTCCCACTGTAAACACCAGGCCTACTGATGTCATGGCATTTCCCACTGTAAACACCAGGCCTACTGATGTCATGTCATTTCAGTGATCAGTGGCATTTGGAGGTGTGCAGGACATGCACTTTTGTTTTCCTAAAGAAAAACAAAGGGTCTGTTTTACAAGCACATCAATTTGTCTGACGGAAGGGGCATTACTTTTTACTGGCGGCATGGCAGGCACCCCAGGCAGGCAGCTGCATTGTGCGAGTGGTGATATCTGCAGAACGTGTCTTTGATTCAGACAGAGCCATTTCTCCTGGAAATCATTTCCTCACATTAGCATAGATGGCTACTTCTATGGGATCTGCTGCCTGATGTTAGGAATCTGTGTGTCGTGTGTACTGCCATGTCTGGCATGCTGTCAGGGGCTCAAGATGGGTTGCACATACACACTCCCAAGTCAAATGAATGTAGCTGCTCACGTGGAGGTGGTTCTATAGCAGCCGCAATACCAGCAGCCCTGTGACACGCACGTTAATCACCTAATAAAATCAATTAATTCTACCCGCTAATCCCATTCTAATATCATTTAAGGAAAGATTGGCCTCTTAAACGCAGAAAATGTCGTCGTGCATTAGACTGTTTCTCATATTTTGATTTCAATTCCCTCAAATGTTATGTTTAGTAAGTAATGAGGTTTGTGGGATTGTTTTTAAGGAAACACCCGTTTCTGTGATTATTTCTGGAGACTGTTTTTCTGTTGACAGAGTGAAGCCCCTGAGACACACGTCCGTTGTCTTGTGCTGCACAAATGAATATTGCCCAAGAGGAAATCATTTCTGCAACGTTTCACAATATAATGGAGAAGTGGGCAGACATTTATGAAAGATTAAGTGTGTGTGTGCGTGTGTGTGTTAAATGTGTAAGTCATACTTCTATTTAAATACAATCTAGTATTTTCTCATTCAGAGCATTTAATATTTAATTTGATCATTTAGCCTACCTTCTGCCCCGTTTTATATTAAAATGCATTTGTTGGTTTGTTCAGTCTTCATGCAGTTCAGGAATAAAAAAGTACTATCTTAAATAATAGGTATGCAAGATTTGTTTCTTTATGATTTAAGGCTTTTGATTTAGAATATGGACACACACGAACACACACTGCAGCGTGGTTTTCCCAGTGGCGCCCGGCTGTAGCTTTCATGTCATTTGTGTCGTCTCATCAGTGTTGTGGAGGCGGTGAGGGACGTTACTTGATATTCAGCGGATAGCTTTGTCTCCCAGATGTAATCACCAGCAGGCCTAGCTGCCCCCGCTGCAGAGGACAGTCACCGGGGGAGATATAGAAAATTGTTTATGTGTAATGATACAATAACAAAGAAGCTAAGACTGTAAAGTACAATCTGGAAGCGCGTGTTAAAAGGGGGATTTTTTTCCAGTGGCATAAATACTCTACAAGCTGGGATATTTAGGGTGGTGATGAAATCAGGAAAGACTACTTCTAAAGAATCGGCCTGTCTACGTCTTCATTTGGATGCTGGGCAGCGCTACTGAGGTCTGTGTCAACATGGGGATTGGTAGAGATGGCTTCATGAGAGCTCTCTTCAAATCTAACCGTAGGAGAAGATTTGGAATGGAGCCACCAGTGTTTTAACTGTAGAACTTAGAGGAAAGTCTGCTGCATCGTGAGCTGTGAATGACTTCAACGATTCCTGTGAATACCGTCCATGTTAAAGGTTTAACATTCGAGTTAACAATCAAGTCTTGAGTGGCACCAATTTTTACGTCTCGTATAAATGAGCTGTGAACACTCCTGTAAACTCAGGAGGGCTCTCTCTCTCGCTCTCGCTCTCGCTCTCGCTCTCTCTCTCTCGCTCTCTCGCTCTCTCTCGCTCTCGCTCTCTCTCGCTCTCGCTCTCTCTCGCTCTCTCTCGCTCTCTTTCGCTCTCGCTCGCTCTCGCTCGCTCTCTCTCGCTCGCTCTCTCTCGCTCGCTCTCTCTCGCTCTCTCTCCCCTGCGTGCGCACGTACACGTGGTGTGTGTCTGTAATATGTGATAAAATACTTCTCCATATTTTCCTTGTTGCCTCAGTGAAAGCCTCAGCGGGTACGTTTAGGATATTCTCATGCCAGTGGCCTTTGCTAAGCAGAGATATTGTTCAGGGGGTAATTCACATGTTGCGAGGGCGGGAGTCTCAGTGTGGTGGGAGTGCCTGTTTTTAGTTCCCCCCCTACTCTTTTCTTCCCTTGCCTTTTGTAAGTGTGTTGATTGGATTGTGTTTGACAGATATGGAGTCTGGAGAGCGGCTGGCCTCCCCATCGTCAGCCCCGTCCTCCCTGCACATCACCTCCTCCACTGTCTCCTCCGCCGTCTACTCCCCAGCCCCTGCCCCTGTCTTGGCCAAGACGCCCTCCCTCAAGTGCAGTCTCACCCCCAGCCCTGCCACCCTGGGCTCCCCTCTCACCACCTGTGGTACGTACAGACTCTCTCTGTCGCAGACACACACACTGATGCACAGATGAATCACATCACATGCAAACACACTGTTTGCAAAAATAAACACAATACAAATATTTTTGATGCTGGTTATATTTGATTATTTTCCGACTGCAAATGAAACAAGGACAGAGCATTCCTGAGTGTTAGTTATGAGGGATCATTAAGAAAAGCATCGTCTTCTAGCCAGTCTCTCACTTTTTATTTCCTGACTGTTTGGGTAGAAATAAAAAAACATGTTGAATTAATGAATGCCGACAATTAAAAACCCTCTCTGTTTAAGAATGTTGCGCACCCTCTTGGATTTCTCTTTACAATCTCCAGTTCAGTCGTGATTTGACGGGTCTGTCAGTCACCCCAGAGAGTGCTGCTGCCACTGCCTTTAATATATTTTCTCTGAATACTAATTGTGGTCAAAGCCATTATGCGGCGAGCAACGGTGATGCATAAACAGTCAGATTACTCTGACCAGAAAATGAAATGTAAATTTCTCACAAACTGATTTTTTAAACTTTTTTTTCTTCTCTTTCATGAGAAGAATTGCCAAAAATGTGTGTTTCTCTCATGCTGTTACAATGAAGAAGCCATTAGAGATTCCTCCAAATAAGCAATTTTGGACGTAAAGCTGGAATTAAATGTCGAAGGCACAGTGGCACCTCTGAAGTCACGTTGCGGTTCTGAGAATAAAGCGAATTGAGTTCTTTTGAGAGATCCCCCCCCCCCCCCCCCCACACACACACACACACTTTGGAAAGCAAAGTAAAGATATTACGTCTCCTGTGTTGGTCACACTTTCTAAGTGATTGAATTACACTTGCATGCTATACTTATGGTATTCATTCATTCAATTACAGTTATCTCACGTAGTACTTTTCAGATTGTTGCGATGCAATTTTTAGCTACAAATTCTCAATCGGCTTCGGAGATTACTAACCTGTTTAGGTTGAAATGGGGAAAAGGGTGTTTCATTTCATAGTGCTTTGAATCGATAATGGATTGGAAAATTTGTCTTTAAGCTCATACGTTGTTCCACTGACGGGCTTGATTGAAAATCTGAACTCGAGGTTTATCTGGCAGTGAAATGGATGATGATAAGGGAATTAATCGGTACAGTTCTTTTAAGGTCACAGATGCAATCAAAAAGTATATGTTGGTTGATTTGAGTTGACAGGCAAGTAACTGAACTCACTTTAATATTTAGCATTTTCATGGCAAACTTGTGTGTATTCCTAACTAACATATCTCCACATAATTTAGGCATACATCAGTTACTATCTTAACAATACTAAAATGTTAGGGAAATAAAATGACAGGAATTACCTGCAGCTAATGTGGAGATGACAATTCTCAATTTATAGTTACCATTATCTGTATTAGGCACTTTCATTTGTATGGTTGTGTGTGTGAAATGTATTTTATTTTAATTTTTTTAATGGGAAAGCTGAAATCACATGCTGTAAATTGTAAGCGAGCTGCTTGGAAGGTGGGTTTATAGACCAGCCACAAACCCAGTGGCAGACCATAAATGCTTCAATGTAGAATGCATAACGTGAGAAGAGGGATCCGTAATGGAGCGTTACAAGACCCCCACGTTATAGTTTTTGGAGATATGTTAGGTCAATTTTGGCCAAATATTGCAAAGTAGCCATGCAATTTCGGCCAACTATAACCAGTAATATGTGCATATAAAGAGTTGAGCTTTTTTGTTTAGTCTTTGTCATTATAAACGGGCTAATAATATTTTGATTTTGAATTATTAAAATAAATTGTCCATTTTATTTTAAGACTTAGGTTGAGTTTTTTTTATTTCTTTGAGGGATTTAGTAATGTTATGAGGAAATGTGTTCAGTCATGTTTTTGATTCATGCCCATCACCTCGCACATGGTACTGCCTGTTCGAACAGCATGCACAGGCTTCTTTGCATGGCTGTGGCACTAATTGAGTTTCCATGAAATATGCTACTTCGGGACTCTCTATATCTGACTGTGAGAGAGGACAACGTGGCTCGTCTCGCCAACACGGACATAGACTGTGTGAATATTAAAGTCATTTCATTTTCTTTGTAGTTTTTTGTTGTTGCTAGAATAGTCCGCTCAGTAACAGTTGCCACTGTTTTCCCAAGAGTCCTGGGAAGAAGTGATCAGAAAGAAGCACTCTAATGTTCCAAAATGTCCCATTCACACTGATGCACTCAGTGTGAATAGTCTCTCCGATAGTCTCTCTATTTTGTCAGCCTTCAGAGAGTAGTGGAGAAGCAGCAGTGATCTGTCAGGTGCATGGAGGAGGAAATGTAGGATTGCATTATCAGCTGACCAAATGTCCTGCGCCAATTTCAAAATACAGGAAAAACACAAACATGAAATTAACATCCTTGCAAATAGGCCTATTTGTCATTTCTTTCGCCCACCAAAACCATATGCAGTTTTACTTTTATTTTGACAAGATTCTGCAAAATGTTAATGAAGCAATTTTTTTTTATTGCGATAGTCATATTCAAACCCGAGCAATAGCCCCAGGCACTTTAAACATGCATGACGATCTCACTCTGAATAGAATCCCAACAGCCTCTTACAACCATGTCTCATATTTACTAAAGCGTGTTTGAACAGATCAAGCAGAATCCGTGGGAGTCTTTCTCCTTTACACTCACTAACCAGTGTCTGTATTGATAACACATAAAACATTCTCTCTTTCAACCAGAGGATGTTGCAACCGATCCTTAAGGAGACTTCATACGGATACATTTATTTTGCTGTGGTGTTTCACCTACATGGCTTATGTATATTTTATTTAAATCGTACGCATCCTTCAATTTGTCATCTTCCTACTTCTCGTCTAGGAGACTTGTTTCGGGCGGCGGGCGATCATCATTTCAACATGTCTACGGTCTCAAGTGCCTTTCCCATCTTCAACCACCCAGCGTTTGGTCTGTACACTACCAGCTCAGGGCACTCAGAGTTTGGAGGCCTAGGGTCCTTGGGGATGTCTGCTGCCTTGGCTGCTCACTCCCAGCTTGGAGCCTTTCCAGGTAGGGTAGCCTTTCCAGGTAGGGTAGCCTTTCCAGGTAGGGTAGCCTTTCCAGGTAGGGTAGCCTTTCCAGGTAGGGTAGCCTTTCCAGGTAGGGTAGCCTTTCCAGGTAGGGTAGCCTTTCCAGGTAGGGTAGCCTTTCCAGGTAGGGTAGCCTTTTCAGGTAGGGTAGCCTTTCCAGGTAGGGTAGCATTCTTAATAAAGTGGATACACTATCCTAAGTTTTTAAATCTAGTAATCAGTGGTTTAGTTAGGGATTTTACAAGCTGTAAATGCATCAGTAATACACACAGTGAATCCCAAATGGCAACCTATTCCTTATATAGTGCACTGCTTTTGACCAAGGCCCATTCGTCAAAAATAGTACACTACATAGGGAATAGGGTCCCATTTGGGACACAAACACAGTCATTTGATCAGTTCATTCTGCCTTCGGGGAGCTCCCAGAATGTGTGGTTAGCCTCAGCCAACTCCCACAGAGAGTCCAGCTAGCATGCATCACCTTTATGGTATCGTCCATCAGTTCAATAGGCAGCATTCAGACTTTGACGTTTATAGATTGGGAAGGTTCACAGGACCACCTTGACCTCAGAGAAAAAAGGATTGGACACCATCACACTTTTGAAGTGAAATGTTTTGTGGCATTACATGATTTTTTGTTTTGCTGTCATTCTCAGAGGAAAATAGTTTTGGTTAGTCTTCAGGAACAGTAGACAGTATATGGAGAATGTGAATATGTAACTATACTTTTTAAACATTGTAATGTTCTTAACAAAAAAACATTACATTTTGTTGTAATAGTCTAGAATCACAAATGAATCAGGAGTGTGTAGTTTTCAACTTCATAAAGCGTGAATGTCTCCATTTTGAATTGCTTTTAGCCATTTTAACAGGAAAGCGTTTCTGCAAGGCTGTGTTTTTGCAGCTGTGAAATATCCAGCCATCCTCTGGGATGAGCTCATATAGTATGTTTTTAATTTAGAAATTCTTAACATGTTTACAGTAAAAGGGGATGAAATCAGTCAGTGGAAAGCACTGGTCATCTGCTGAGATCTCTGTTCAAATAGAAACTAGAAAGGTTGAACAGCAAAAACCGTGACTGTCTGAAACAGTGTGTCATCACAGAGATGGATTAAACGACTGTATAACTGTGAAATCAGTCTCGCATGGATTCTCTCCCCTCTCCCTCTACACCCCAGAATGGTGGAGGGCAGCTGAGGCTCAGGGGCGTGGAGCTGCAGCCTTCTTCCCCCATCTCCTGGGGCTCCCACCCATGTTCCTACCCCAACTCCAGCAGAGCCACGACCCCAGTCCCTTCCAGGCCCGCACCCCCAGCAAGAACGGACGAGCCACTGCCAAAGGTAGACAGACAGAAAGACGGACGCGCACTCTCACACTCTCTCACACACACACACACACACACACACACACACACACACACACACACACACACACACACACACACACACACACTCCTGCCATATGTTTTCCCTACTCTGCAAGCAATTTAATGAAGCAAGGAACTTTTCCCCATAAAAGAGAATGATGTCCTTATGGGCACAGGTACAATATCAAATATGTTTAATTGACCTTGGAGGCAATAGGAAGACATGTACATCCATAATTCAGTTTGTAAGCAGGTGCCGGGTGTCTCACCACTGAATATGTTAACCGGGGGATCCTCTCACTAATATAATGAGATTTTTCCTATTCGTAAGTGCTTTGGCAATTTCTGATAACTCATCATTTTCCAGAACTCCCGTCCTCTCCATTACTCACTACTAAAATGGTTGTTCCTAATGCATAGTTGTCTAACAGTGTGTTTTTGTCCTGCCCGTAGGAGTGAATGGAGCAGTGAATGGCAGCAGTGTCTCCACTGTGTCTGGGGGAATCTCCACCACCGCCACTACGTTCTCAACACAGGGGAACACTGAGAAACTGAAAGGCACCAACAACGGCAGTGGCAAGATCCGCATGAGCCACCAGGACATGAACCAAGTGAAGGAGAAAACGAAAGAGAAAGTTAGTAGTGAACACCAAACGCATATCTGGCAACTAATAATTATTAGGGCTTACTCCAGGTAAAACGAGTCCAAAAAGGGACTAGTTTGTGGTGAACATATCTGGCAACGTTAGTAATCCCACAAGGGTGAATGCGCTACAGTGGGCTACAGTTTATGGCTGAACTGAGTTGGACTCCCCTCAGCTGGTATGAGTTTGTTGGGTTGAGACAACTGAGATGTTTGCTATGGTATTATGCTACCTTATTGACTGAAATGAATCCGTCACTGTTCCCCGTTTTAAAGAAACTTGGCAAGAAACTGATGGAGGCGTCCAGCAACAGTGACAGCGAATCAGGGTCCTCCTCTGATATCTCCAGCGAAGGCTTGAACAGCAGTGAGTCAGATGACCTAGACGACGATGACGACGATCAGAGCAACGACAGCGACGATTCTAACTCGGCGAAGGAGAGCGTAAAGAGGAAGATGAAGGTGCGTTTCATTGTCACGTTAATTTTGTGACTTAAGGCACTTGTACGGTCGAACTGTCTGTGTTGGCTTGTTAGTAGCCATGTAGGTGGACTCATGCGTACACTATTTTAACCTTTCTGGCGCAGGCGTTCCGCTAGCGACCCACCTCGACAACATCCTGTGAAATTGCAGAGCGCCAAATTCAAAATACAGAAATAGTCATAATAAACATTCATAAAAAATACAAGTGTTATACATCGGTTTAAAGATTAATTTATTGTTAATCCAGCCGCTTTGTTAGATTTCAAAAAGTCTTTACGGCGAAAGCATACCATGCGACTATCTGAGGACAGCGCCCCGCATACAAAAGCATATAAAACATTTTCCAACCAAACAGATGCATCACGAAAGTCAGAAAAAGCGATAAAATAAATCGCTTACCTTTGATCTTCATCTTTTTGCAATCCCAAAGGTCTGTTACACAATGAATGGTCGTTTTGTTTGATAAAGTCCTTCTTTATATCCCAAAAATGTCAGTTTATTTGGCGCGTTTGATTCAGAAACTCACCGGTTCCAACCCGCCCCACATTCCTACAAAGGATCTATTAAGTTACCTGTAAACTTGGTCCAAACATTTCAAACAACGTTTCTAATCCAACCTCAGGTACCCTAAAATGTAAATAATCGATAAAAATTTAAGACTGAATAAACTGTTTCCAATACCGGAGAAAAATGAGGAGCGTGCTCTCATTCACGCGCACCAAAAGACTAGAGTCCACCTGAGTGACACTTAGAAAAAATATGACTACTTCTTCATTTAAAAAAAAAACATTGAACAATTTCTAAAGACTGTTGACATCTAGTGGATGCCATAGGAACTGCAATCTGTGTCCTAATAATTCAGCTTCCCCATAGAAAGGCATTGGAAAATCCAATGACCTCAACAACAAAACATTTCCTGGATGGAATGTCCTCGGGGTTTCGCCTGCCAAATCAGTTCTGTTATACTCAGACATTATTTTAACAGTTTTATAAACTTTAGAGTGTTTTCTATCCAATACTAGCTTCCGGGCCTGAGTCACCAAAGTCATCCAAACTTCTGAATACTGCCCCCTAGCCTTAAGAAGATTTATTAACATGTCATGTCTGTGTGGTTTGTCTTTTGAAATTGTTTCACTTTCCTCTTTGTTCTAAGCACACCGTGATCCTCTCTATGAATGTAAATCTCAGTTAAATGTCAAAAGCAGCTCCGCTAGTGGGTGGCGTGCTGGGTTTCCGACTTTGCTGCCCATCAGGGCTGCCATTGTTGGCTGGGTGAGAGCTGACGTGACACTGTCCTCCTCCCCCTCTTCTCTCTCTCAGGGCCTGACACAGAGCCCTGCCGACAGCAAGAAGAAGAAACCCTGCGCCGCTGAAGGCGAGGAAGCTCGGGACAGCCGGACTGCTCTGCTTCAGAAACATCCAGACGAGGCCTTTCTCCATTCCCTCCACTACCCGCTCCATCCCTCACCACAGCCCCCAGCGCTGCCCCAGTCCATGGCCCTAGTCTTCCAGAGCTCCAGGACCAGGGAGGAAGAACTGAAGCAACACACCAGTGTGATCCAGGCGACAGGGCGGGCCAGTATTAAACCTTTGGCTCTGGTCACACAACCACGCAGGGAGGCCTCATCCTCTCCTCAACCCACCAGACCCTTCTCCCTCTCCTCCTCACCTAAATCCTACCCCCTTTCTTCCTCACCCAAACTGAACGCTGTCTCTTCTTCTCCCAAGCACCTCTCCCTCTGCTCCTCACCCAAGCCCCTCAGTTCCTCACCCAAGCCCCTCAGTTCCTCACCTAAACCCTTGTCTCTGTCCACCTCATCCAAGCCTCCCTCTCTGTCTTCCTCCCCCAAACCACCCACCCTCTCGCCCTCGCACAAACCCAAATCTCGAACGGCCTCCCCCAAACTCCCCACCCTGTCTGACAGTATGAAGGCGGGCGGCAGAACCTTCTTGGATGAAACCTTGTTACACATCAACAACTTTAAATTGAAACAGGTGAGTCTAGTGTTCTGCTGTATGCAAATTATTTGCCTTTTCATGGTTTTGTACATGTGTGTAATGGTCTGTTTTCCACTCATTAAAAGCAGACTATTCGATTGAAGTCTTTCCCAAAGTAATGCTGATGACATACTTTTCTTTTGTTGCCAAACGCGCCTTAGAATTTCGGATATGGATATTTAATAGCTCCCCTTTTTCTTTTTGACTATCATTGTTTCTGACGTGCAGATTTGAAAAGGTCAGCTGGGTTCCTCTCCACAGGAAATGAAACGTCTAAGCACTGTTATCAGCGGTTTGATTGTGCTTCATGTCGGCTCGCCCTGTACACGACTGAAAGTGACAATGCAGTTAGCTTTATTGGAAATACTTCACTAAAGCTGACACGCAATTAACTCCGTAATGCTTTAGGAAGCCCGTTGCTATCCCGTTGTTATCAAAATGGAACATTTTTCCTTTTTCAAAGGATTCAATTATTATTGTTAATCTGAACAGTGGTGATAGCATGTCAATCTATAACAAGACCTTTGCAATGGGATTTTAGTACAGCCAGAGTTTAGTAGAGGTATCTCAAAGAAAGGAAGTTGACAGCTAAGCCCGGACAACTGAACAGAACAAATTAGCAAGGATTGTGCCGAACAGCTTTGTGTTCATTGTATACCTTTTTCGACACGGACTTGTTTTTAATATACTTCATGTGGGGAGACCCTCTTCCTCATTGTCATTCTCACTGAGCAATAATACAAGTGCATTCCTTATTACTACCACCTCCATTCACAATCTGCATTAATGGAAATGACTGACGGCTCGTATAATTACTCTCTCCCCTACTCTCCTTTAACCATTCCTCTTCCAGGAGCACTTCAAACAGGCCTTCCCTCTTCCACTGACCCATCAGGATCTGTTCAAGAGCCCAAAGAAAATGGCCGCCTCATCATCCTTGTCACTACCACCACCCAAACTGTCTCCAGAGACCCTGAGCAGTCACACGCTCCCTTCTCCGCATACCAATAACTCCAACCTGTTCCTGGCCACCTCCTTCCTGGGCCCCCACCACAATGGGGTGATCCATAGCACGGTGCAGGATGCCCCCCTAGCCCTCATCACCAAGCCTCGCAGTATCAGTCAGAGCAGGAGCACCAACAACAAGACTCTCCTGGCTGCCACCAGCCCGTCCTTCTCCATGCCTGTCAACCTGAGCACTGGGACCAAGGAGCACAGTTCCGGAGGCCTGGCCTCTACCTCACCGGGCCTGGCCCACAGAGCTGGGAAGAGCAAGGCCCAGCACAAGGCTCTCCACAAGGGTAAGGATCACCAGACCCATCTGGTGCACTCCCTGGTGGAGCTGTTCCGGGGCACAGAGTCAGACATCCTCGACAGCAAGGACTCGGACGACTCCGTAGAGGACGATGACGATGATGACGACGATGAGGAGGATTCCGGCGACAGCCTATCAGGTTAGTCAGTTGAACACGTTAATGTAACGCAATGGGGGAACAGCACTTCATTCTGGTGTTTCTTTAAATGCTTCATCGCCTCGTCAGATACAGATTCAGTAGATACTCTGAAGAGTTTCCTTCAAGCGGCCTGTGGTTTTCAGAGTCTATGGTTTGTGTCACAAATGGCACCCTATTCCCTACATAGTGCAGTACAATAAAAAGGAATAGGGTGCCATTTGGGATGCTACCTATGTGTGGTTTGATGTGAGATTAATGTTAATTGAGATATGACTTATCAAGTCCTCCACTCCCACTGGTGTCCCCTGCAGAGTCTGAGAGTAATGTGGAGAGCGACTCGGACGGCTCTGAGGACAACGTGAAGGACCGCAACGAGACCACCACAGACGCGGAGGCAGAGAGGACCGCTCTGAAGCTCACCAAAGGCTCCTCTTCTCTACTCAACAACACCTCCTCCGGCCTCTCAGCCAGCTGCTCCCCTCTCAACCTCCAGGTCATCAAGGCAGCCGGTGGCCTGCCCACCCCAGCCATAGTGACCAGCTCTGGGGCCTTGGCCTACCACAGCACCCCCTCCTCCTCCTCCTCCACTCTCTGCTCCACTCCACCAGGTACCAATGGAAATTTAATCTCTGCTCTGCTCTCTAACCAGTGTAGTACTCTCATGGTTTATGTCCCAAATGGCACCCTATTCTGGTCAAGGGTAGTGCACTATATATAGAGGATAGGGTGCCATTTGGGAGGACTTGGTCTTGGGCCTTGAAGCTGTTTGTTGGCAGTGCAGACTGTTATCTCCTTCCATTTGCTTAGTCAGATCACCCAGTCCAGTCCCGTTCAGGGGAAACAAGGCAGGTTTTTTCCCCAGCAGGAAAACATTGTTCAGCTAATCTCTCAGAGCAAAATAAGATCTCTGGTTAAAAGTGTTTGCGTCATTGTTTTGATGACACAGAGCAAGCATTTGAGGCTTTAGTTTACCCTGGCTGGCATATGTTTAACCTGTTATTGTAGCAGCTCAAAACACTGGGCTGGCTCAGACCACGTGACTACTGCAGTCTGAGGGCCCGTTCCAAATGGCACCCTATTCCCTATGTAGTGCAGTACTTTTAACCAGAGTCCTATGGGCCCGGTCAACAGTAGTACACTACTTGGGAAATAGAGTTCCATTTGGGATGTAGCCTGAGTCTCTTTTTCCTAAATGCTGCAATCTTTTGAGTTTTCATTCCATTCCCAAAAATCATTCCTAGCTCTATTACTTGATATCTGTTTTGATATGGTCAGTTTGACAAGCAATTTTGTTTTAAAATTATATATAGTACCAGTCAAAAGTTTGGACACACCTACAGTACTCATTCCAGGGTTTTCTTACATTTTTACTATTTTCTACATTTTAGAATAATAGTAAAGACATCAAAACTATGAAATAACAAATATGGAATCATGTAGTAACCAAAACAGTGTTAAACAACTCCAAATATATTTGAGATTTGAGATTCTTCAAAGTAGCCACCTTTTTCCTTGATGACAGCTGTGCACACTCTTGGCATTCTGTCAATCAGCTTCATGAGGTACAGTAGTCACCTGGAATGCAGTTCAATTAGCAGGTGTGCCTTGTTAATTTGTGGAATTTATTTCCTTAATGCATTTGAGCCTATCAGTTGTGACAAGGTAGGGGTGGTATACAGATGATAGCCCTATTTGGTAAAAGACCAAGTCCATATTATGGCATGAACAGCATAAATAAGCAAAGAGGAAAAAACAGTTCGTAATTACTTTAAGACATGAAGGTCAGTCAATCTCGTCATTCCAGGGTTTTTCTTTCATTTTCACTATTTTCTAAATTGTTGAATAATAGTGAAGACATCAAAACTACGAAATAACACACATGGAACCATGTAGTAACCCAAAAAGTGTTAAACAAATCAAAATGTATTTTTATGTTATTGACTGACTATGACTTTTCAAATCACCCAGTAGTACTATCTGCAGAGTTAGCTCCAGGTAAATGTTGCAATTACTGGACCTGTGACCAAAAAGCTACAGTTGAAGTCAGAAATGTACATACACTTAGGTTGGAGTCATTAAAACTTGTTTTTCAACCACTCCACAAATTTCTTGTTAACAAATTATAGTTTTGGCAAGTCGGTTAGGACAGCTACTTTGTGTGTGACAAGTAATTTTTCTATCAATTGTTTACTGGCAGATTATTTCACTTATAATTCACTGTATCACAATTCCAGTGGGTCAGAATTAGAGGTCAACCGATTAATCGGAATGGCCGATTTCAAGTTTTCATAACAATTGGAAATCGGTATTTTTGGACACCGATTTGGCAGTTTTTTTTGTTCGTTTTTTACACCTTTATTTAATCTTTATTTAACTAGGCAAGTCAGTTAAGAACACATTCTTATTTTCAATGACGGCCTAGGAACGGTGGGTTAACTGCCACATTCAGGGGCAGAACGACAGATTTTTACCTTGTCAACTCGGGGGATTCAATCTTGCAACCTTACAGTTAACTAGTCCAACGCTCTAACCACCTGATTACATTGCACTCCACGAGGAGCCTGCCTGTTACGCGAATGCATAGAAGCCAAGGTAAGTTGCTAGCTAGCATTAAACTTATCTTATAAAAAACAATCAATCAATCATAATCACTAGTTAACTACACATGGTTGATGATATTACTAGTTTATTTAGCGTGTCCTGCGTTGCATATAATCGATGCGGTGCGTATCGTTGCTCCAATGTGTACCTAATCATAAACATCAATGCCTTTCTTAAAATCAATACATAGAAGTATATATTTTTAAACCTGCATATTTAGCTAAAAGAAATCCAGGTTAGCAGGCAAAATTAACCAGGTGAAATTGTGTCACTTCTCTTGCGTTCATTGCACGCAGAGTCAGTGTATATGCAACAGTTTGGGCTGCCTAATTTGCCAGAATTTTATGTAATTATGACATAACATTGAAGGTTGTGCAATGTAACGGGAATATTTAGACTAATGGATGCCACCCGTTAGATAAAATACGGAACGGTTCCGTATCTCACTGAAAGAATAAACGTCTTGTTTTCGAGATGATAGTTTCCGGATTCGACCATATTAATGACCTAAGGCTCGTATTTCTGTGTGTTATGTTATAATTAAGTCTATGATTTGATAGAGAAGTCTGACTGAGCGATGGTAGGCACCAGCAGGCTCGTAAGCATTCATTCAAACAGCACTTTCGTGCGTTTTGCCAGCAGCTCTGCTGTTTATGACTTCAAGCCTATCAACTCCTGAGATGAGGCTGGTGTAACCGATGTGAAATGGCTAGTTAGTTAGCGGGGTGCGCGCTAATAGCGTTTCAAACGTCACTCGCTCTGAGACTTGGAGTAGTTGTTCCCCTTGCTCTGCAAGGGCCGCGGCTTTTGTGGAGCGATGGGTAACGCTGCTTCGAGGGTGGCTGCTGTTGTTGTGTTTCTGGTTCGAGCCCAGGTAGGAGCGAGGAGAGGAACGGACGCTATACTGTTACACTGGCAATACTAGAGTGCCTATAAGAACATCCAATAGTCAAAGATTAATGAAATACAAATGGTATAGAGAGAAATAGTCCTATAATTCCTATAATAACTACAACCTAAAACTTCTTACCTGGGAATATTGAAGACTCATGTTAAAAGGAACCACCAGTTTTCATATGTTCTCATGTTCTGAGCCAGGAACTTAAACGTTAGCTTTCTTACATGGCACATATTGCACTTTTACTTTCTTCTCCAACACTTTGTTTTTGCATTATTTAAACCAAATTGAACATGTTTCATTATTTATTTGAGGCTAAATAGATTTTTATTGATGTATTAAGTTAAAATAAGTGTTCATTCAGTATTGTTGTAATTGTCATTAAAAATCGGCCGATTTAATCGGTATCGGCCTGCGTGGTCCTCCAATAATCGGTATCGGCGTTGAAAAATCATAATCGGTCGACCTCTAGTCAGAAGATTACATACACTAAGTTGACTGTGCCTTTAAACAGCATGGAAAATTCCAGATAATTATGGCGTGGCTTTAGAAGATTCTGTTGGGCTTATTGACATCATTTGAGTCAATTGGAGGTGTACCTGTGGATGTATTTCGAGGCCTACTTTCAAACTCAGTGCCTCTTTGCTTGACATCATGGGAAAATTAAAAGAAATCAGCCAAGACCTCAGAAAAAGAATTGTAGACCTCCATAAGTCTGGTTCATCCTTGGGAGCAATTTCCAAACGCCTGAAGGTACCACGTTCATCTGTACAAACAACAGTACGTAAGTATGAACACCATGGGACCACTCAGTCGTCATACCGCTCAGGAAGGAGACGCGTTCTGTCTCCTAGAGATGAACGTATTTTGGTGCGAAAAGTGCAAATCAATCCCAGAACAACAGCAAAGGATCTTGTGAAGATGCTGGAGAAAACCTTTACAAAAGTATCTATATCCACAGTAAAACGAGTCCTATATCGACATAACCTGAAAGGCCGCTCAGCAAGGAAGAAGCCACTGCTCCAAAACCACCATAAAAAAGCCAGACCACAGTTTGCAACTGCACATGGGGAAAAATATCATAGTTTTTGGAGAAAAGTCCTCTGGTTTGGTGAAACAAAAATAGAACAGTTTGGCCATAATGACCATCGTTATGTTTGGATGGAATAGGCAGAGGCTTACAAGCTGAAGAACACCATCCCAACCGTGAAGCACGGGGGTGGCAGCATCATGTTGTGGGGGTGCTTTGCTGCAGGAGGGACTGGTGCACTTCACAAAATTGATGGTATCATGAGGATGGAAAATGATGTGGATATATTGAAGCAACATCTCAAGACATCAGTCAGGAAGTTAAAGCTTGGTCACAAATGGGTCTTCCAAATGGACAATGACCCCAAGCATACTTCTAAAGTTATGTCAAAATGGCTTAAGGACAACAAAGTCAAGGTATTGGAGTGGCCATCACAAAACCCTGACCTCAATCCTGTACAAAATTTGTGGGCAGAACCTAAAAAAGCGTGTATGAGCAAGGAGGCCTACAAACATGACTCAGTTACACCAGCTCTGTCAGGAGGAATGGGCCAAAATTCACCAAACTTATTGTGGGAAGCTTGTGGAAGGCTACCCAAAACGTTTGACCTAAATTAAACAATTTAAAGGCAATGCTACCAAATACTAATTGAGTTTATGTAAACTTCTGACCCACTGGGAATGTGATGAAAGAAATAAAAGCTGAAGTAAATCATTCTCTCAACTATTATTGACCTAAGACAGGGAATTTGTAATAGGATTAAATGTCAGGAATTGTGAAAAACTGAGTTTAAATGTATTTGGCTATGGTGTATGTAAACTTCTGACTTCAACTGTACATATGGCTAGTAACAAAATAAATTATCTAATGACTGTTTCTTTGCAGCAAAATCTGCAGAGCTGGGAAGGTTTATATCCCCCATATACTGTATATAACATTCTATTGATTGCAAGAATTTTGCTTAATTTAAATAGAAACATCATACGTTTTGAATCCGACATTGTTTTGCGTATCAGTTCATAAACCATGTGCCGTTGGAATTGATACCTCAAACTCTTCCCAACTATTTTGTAATCTATATGGCTCAGCTGTCAATTGTTTGGTCCTCAAATTAAACTGTTATACTTTTTTTTATTTATCACAATTTTCTTTAACCAATTTTGGTCTTTAACGCAGGGCTGACAGACAAGTTCCTTCCTTTCCCCCCTTCCTCTTGCCTCTTCCATTTTTGCGGTAATGCTGCAGTTAGTTGGTTGTAAATTTGGGTAGAGTAGACATTTTAATCGTTTTTTAAATTTGTATTTTAATCTATGAATATATTGAGTTTAACCACAATATTTGTTGAATTATTTCTTCTGTCTTTTCTGGTGGATTAAACTGAAATTGCAACTAACTTTCTGTGGCTTGTTTTAAAAATAGAGATATTTTGGAGACTATTTCATTTTCAAATAACAAAGTGAGAGGTTGTAATCTGAATAAAGTGAAAAATGACATTCTTGAACATGGGGTGAGACTTTATTACTAATCTTCTAGAGAACCAGTTCGGATTTAAATATGACTTTTTGAATGCCCTGACGCCTTTGGGAGGTCTAATGCTTCAATATTTAATCATTTCTGCCCTCCAAATTTATATTCATTATATAAATAGGCCATTTTAGGAATTTTTTATTGGAGTGAGATCATTTCTTTCTTTTGGGATATATATATACCGAGTATGTCCACATCACTGTCAGACCATTTTATTGGTAATGTAAAAGTTGTCTTTTTTAGTGATCCAATACATAATATAGTACACTTATCATCATTTGGTTGTAATCCAGAGAGGTTAGAAAAAGTATCTAGATCCTCTCAAGCTGTTGAGGGATCCAAATGATGGATTTAAAAGAAAACATGAATCATCAGCATACAATGAAACCTTTGTTTTTCAGCCCTGGATCCCCTTGATATTATTGTTGGATCTGATTTTAACAGCTAACATTTCAATGGCCATAATAAATAGATATTCCGATAGTGGACAACCTTGTTTTACTCCTCTTGACAGTTTAAAACTTGAAGTAGACATTATTTACTATTTTACACCTAGGGTTACTATACATAACTTTAACCAGTTTAATAAGAGATTCCAAAATTGAAATATTCCAGGCATTTATATATAAACTCCAGTCGTACTTTATCAAAAGCCTTTTCAAAGTCAGCTATGAATACCAGGCCTGGTTTCCCAGATATTTCATAGTGTTCTATTGTTTCCAGTACTTGTCTTATATTATCTCCAATGTATCGTCCATGTAAAAAACCTGTCTGATTAGGATGAATAATATCAAAATAAAAATATTCCATCCAGTTAGCTTTATTTTATATAATATATTACACTTGGGCTTTCTGATCCTCTATGGTACAGTTTATTTCTATCTAGCTGTACTGTTAGTCTTTCTATTTCCTTTGTTAATATGGACTCTTTTGACCTAAATTGCTTTTGTTTCAAAGATGAGTACTGCATCGCATGGCCTCTAAAAGCACATTTAAAGTGTCCCATACAATAAGGGGATCAATTTGACAAGCTATTAGTAATCCTGCATTGATGTGCCATTTTTAAAAGCAACAGTGGTTAAAAGAACCCTATGGTTTTTCCGTGGGGAATGTTTCTTTGTTTTATTCAATCGAACTTAACAGTCTGAAATGTTCTTGAAGGCCCCCTTGTATGGTGGGTAGAGTTTTCGAGACACTGTTTCCCCCTGGGCAACTGAATTGACGCAGGGTTTTCTTATTTTAGAGTAAGGGCACCTCTGGCAACACGACAGGGTTTCTGCATTTGCTCAGGTCACAGTGGATCTGTCCGTTCTAATAAATCCCTTCTCTCTCCCAGGATCAGGGAAGAGAAGAAGAGTGACAGATGAGAGGGAGCTGCGGACACCTCTACAGTTTGGGTAAGCTATAACACAATCCACACTACTCTGACGGTCACTGGTACCATGTACTGTACAGTAGGTGGCACAGTTAGTTTTGACACCATCCTTGTACGATATGATAGTGTACTGATTTCCTCTGTCCCTCGAACAACATGGATGGTGATAACTAAACGCGTCTCAAAGGAGCCAAATCATAGTGGATCCCCAATCCAGTGAGGTTCCTTTTTCCAGAGCAGTGATGAGACATTGTCAACAAGACAGTGGTTAGAGGGAGCATAGAAAACCACACCACATCCTCCCTCCCTCCAAAGCCAAGGCCTGATAGTAGGCAGTTGCCAGGAAATGAGGAGCTGGTTCAGGGATAGTTGTGGGTTAACTACATCCAGTCTCAATACAGACACAAACATTAGCAGCTCCAGCACTGCCCCACCATCCCTTCCTAAACCCAGCACTGCCCCAGCATCCCCTCCTAAACCCAGCCCTGCCCCACCATCCCCTCCTAAACCCAACACTGCCCCAGCATCCCCTTCTAAACCCAGCACTGCCCCAGCATCCCCTCCTAAACCCAGCACTGCCCCACCATCCCTTCCTAAACCCAGCACTGCCCCAGCATCCCCTCCTAAACCCAGCACTGCCCCAGCATCCCCTCCTAAACCCAGCACTGCCCCAGCATCCCCTCCTAAACCCAGCCCTGCCCCACCATCCCCTCCTAAACCCAACACTGCCCCAGCATCCCCTTCTAAACCCAGCACTGCCCCAGCATCCCCTCCTAAACCCAGCACTGCCCCACCATCCCTTCCTAAACCCAGCACTGCCCCAGCATCCCCTCCTAAACCCAGCACTGCCCCAGCATCCCCTCCTAAACCCAGCACTGCCCCAGCATCCCCTCCTAAACCCAGCACTGCCCCACCATCCCCTCCTAAACCCAGCACTGCCCCAGCATCCCCTCCTAAAACCAGCACTGCCCCAGCATCCCCTCCTAAACCCAGCACTGCCCCACCATCCCTTCCTAAACCCAGCACTGCCCCACCATCCCTTCCTAAACCCAGCACTGCCCCAGCATCCCCCCTAAACCCAGCACTGCCCCAGCATCCCCTCCTAAACCCAGCCCTGCCCCAGCATCCCCTCCTAAACCCAGCACTGCCCCACCATCCCTTCCTAAACCCAGCACTGCCCCACCATCCCTTCCTAAACCCAGCACTGCCCCACCATCCCCTCCTAAACCCAGCACTGCCCCACCATCCCCTCCTAAACCCAGCACTGCCCCAGCATCCCCTCCTAAACCCAGCACTGCCCCAGCATCCCCTCCTAAACCCAGCACTGCCCCAGCATCCCTTCCTAAACCCAGCACTGCCCCACCATCCCTTCCTAAACCCAGCACTGCCCCAGCATCCCCCCCTAAACCCAGCACTGCCCCAGCATCCCTTCCTAAACCCAGCACTGCCCCACCATCCCTTCCTAAACCCAGCACTGCCCCAGCATCCCCTCCTAAACCCAGCACTGCCCCAGCATCTCCTCCTAAACCCAGCACTGCCCCAGCATCCCCTCCTAAACCCAGCACTGCCCCAGCATCCCCTCCTAAACCCAGCACTGCCCCAGCATCCCTTCCTAAACCCAGCACTGCCCCAGCATCCCCTCCTAAACCCAACACTGCCACAGCATCCCCACCTAAACCCAGCACTGCCCCAGCATCCCCTCCTAAACCCAGCACTGCCCTAGCATCCCTTCCTAAACCCAGCACTGCCCTAGCATCCCTTCCTAAACCCTATCAAATCCATCAAACACATGGTTTGATGCCATTCCATTTGTTCTGTTCCAGCCATTATTATGGCATCCCCTCAGCAGCCTCCACTGTGCACTATGTAGGGAGTAGGGTGCCATTTGGGACGTGTTCCCCAGGCCTTTTCTGTTCGGAGATGGCATCTGACCAGACACACTGAGAGAAGTGTGGTGTTCTGCCTGGCAGATGTCCTTCCAGTAGAGTCTGATTACCTTTTGGAGTCATACAGGGCCAGGCTGGCCATGCTGTACAGAGGCACAGCTGTAAGCGGGCTCGTTTAGATAGTTGACCTCAACAACATCTAGGTATCTGCTGAAGGATTGGCAGCAAGGAAAAGAGAGTCTAACAACTCTGGCTGACAGAGGATTATGTAAAATGAAAATATACTGTAAAAGGTGGTAGCGCAAAACAAATAACTGTTGAAGTTTCCATACATGGACCTTTCAAAGATACAATACATAGCTACAATACAGTCCAATTTATACAGCACTTGTCTCTCGTCTTTTACTGCCTAACAAAACTTGGCGGTGTTGTACGTGATTGCAATGATTTATGGGTCCTGCACTGTATTGCCATCTCCGACCAATGAATGTGAGTGTGTTCCGGTGCATGGATTACTGAAACCTCCCTCCATGTTAGGTGGCAGAGAGAGACACGTATCCATAATGTGACAGGCCGTCTGCAGGGAGATGTGGCGTACTACGCTCCGTGTGGGAAGAAGATCCGGCAGTACCCTGATGTCATGAAGGTAAGACCTTCCCTCACAGGGCACGAACTTCCTCTCTACTATACCGGTCTTTTCTCTCTTCTATTCATCCTTATAGGTGTATCATTTAATACATATCAAATACAATTTAAAGTATTTAAAATATGCATTTTATTAAATACAATTTGTTATTTAATAATATATTCATTATTGAGTAGTTTTTTTTTTTTCGTTTTTTTTTTTACACTTTTCATTTTGTTCAGGAAACATAATTTACATCCAAAACCATTTGAAGTTGCTGTAACTTAACACTGATCGTCTGTCTCACCAAGGCCTCATTTATGTCCTTCTTTGTAGTATCTGTCCAGAAATGGAATAAGTGACATCACACGCGATAATTTTAGCTTCAGTGCAAAAATAAGGGTTGGCGACTTCTATGAAGCCAGAGAAGGACCCCAGGTGACTGTTTAATCTATCTATTGACCGTTTTCTCTCCACCCACAGAGCAGGGTCACCCGTAGCCTAAAGTACTGTATGTCATGTGTCAACGTTACATTCACAGGAAGTTCTATTGCTCTCTTGTCATATCAAGTGCACAAAGTAATAGCTAGTTAAAGGAATAGTCCACTCAGACACTATCTTTTAGTATTCTGTTCATTTAGTCCACTGTTAATACAATCCCCAAATGTTTTGCTTGTCAGCAGTCAAGTTTGCAAGATAGAGCACATGTAACAACAACGGAGTAAGAAGAACTCCACGATGTATGAATTGAAGCTTGAAAATGGTTTCTTTAGTCAAGGGGAAGATGTGTGTGTGTGTGTGTGCATTATATATATCAAGTATTGTCATATTGAAGGTTCTAACTGGCTGTCCCCCTCTCCTCTGTCTCCTCTTTCCTCTGTCTCGTCTCTCCTCTGTCTCGTCTCTCCTCTGTCTCTCCTCTCTCCTGCCGAAGGGTTTGCAGTGGAGCTTGTTGACCGAGGAGGAGGTGATTCCTCGGATCCTGGCCATGGAGGGGAGGCGCGGGCGTCCCCCCAACCCTGAGCACCAGAGGACGGGTGACGAGAGCCCCCGGTCCAGGCGCAGAAAGGGCCGACGCCCCAACGTCGGCGAGGCCGACTTCCCAGGCGCTACTGACGCCAAACTTCTACGCAAACTGGAAGCTCAAGGTGGGTTCAGTTCTTGCAAAAATCACAGCGGTTTCTGTAAAGCTTCTGTAACCTATAGAACTATGAATGCAAAAAAAATCTCTCCTTTTGTTGCAGAGATGGCTCGGCAGGCAGCCCAGATCAAGATGATGAGGAAACTTGAACAGCAGGCCATGGCACGAGCAGCCAAGGAAGCCAGGAAACAACAAGGTACAGTACGCTAGTGTTGTTGTTCTGTGAAAGCTGCTCTTGTGACAAAGCCATCCTGTTCTCTACCATAACACAGCAAGTACACTATAACCCACACAGTACAACCCTAATCTCAATGTTTTCTGTCTCTCTCGCTCTCTCTCTCTCTCTCGCTCTCTCAGCAATCATGGCTGCTGAGGAGAAGCGGAAACAGAAGGAGCGAGTGAAGATTTTAAAGCAGCAGGTAGGGAGTTGCCATTGTCATGTAATTTACAAAAGCTCAATTTTCGGATGCATCTGTTCACAAGGTGTTTTCGATTGGAAGGCTTCAAACACACATGACATTCAGGAGTGTTTTCTTCCAGGGTGAAAAGATCTCAAGCAGAGTTAAATGCTTTGAAATCTTCTTTAAAGGGAAGATGCTAACCTTCAAGATGCTATACTGTCTCAATCTCCATAAAACTACTTATACAGCCCCCCTGTTCTAACATGCATGACTATAGATTTAATTCATTTGATCTCCCCCATCTTTTTACCAGGAGAAGATCAAGCGCATTCAGCAAATTCAAATGGAGAAGGAGCTCCGAGCGCAGCAGATTCTAGAGGTTGGTCCAAAACGTTTTTACAGAAAAATTCATTTTTGCTGTTGGTAGGACTTTTCTAAATCAACCAATGGCTTTTTCTAAATTATGTGGTTGCACTTTTTCCAGTTATGTCTCCTATTACATGCTTAATTGGATTTTCACAAAGTTCCATTGAATAATAAAATCTCCTCAGACCGTGATGGGATTCAACACAAAATACCATCTATAAGACAATAGTCTCTAACAGTTTAGCACGAGGAGGAGAAACAGCTATTTTCCATGCACCGCGCTAATAGAAGCACCAAAGTATTTTAGCTTTACTAAATCAAATTTCAGTTGACACGGTTGGCAAGTCTCTCTTAACAGGATTCCTCTCTGCTTGTAATTACATAGTGAAATTTGGCTTAATTTATTCCGACTGGCTGCTGGTATTTTATAAGCACTAAAACAAGTTTGTCTTTTTAGTGTTAATGGAAGGAATTAATTATCTCATTGCACAAGATTACAATATTTTATGCTTGACATTGCCAGCAAGTGTATGCTGTGAGTGGGACTAGTTTTATTCAATATCTGAAAATCATGTAAAATATCATTTCTGGAGGAATTTTAGGATACATGGGAAATATACCATCCCCTTCCTGCTCTGAATTGAGCACTTCTGTCTATGTTGGACACATAGTTACCTCACTGCCTTGATAGTGTTAGTTAGTGTAGTTAGTAGAACCAAAACAATCTAGATTTTATGTGTCTACCCCTGCATGTTTGTTATTTGTGAAAATTGTCTTGATTTTAGTTCATGAAACATTATAGCCCTTCTACCTGACAGGAAATCACAATTAGCTTCTAGTAGGAAGAAGCGCTAAGCCTAATCATACACGAGCTCAAAAGGATTTGTCTGTGTATTTCTGTCTGCCTACTGTATTTATATACTGCCAATCGACGTATAGTACATGTGCTGTTGCACGAAGTGTTGAAGCTGTCAAAGTTGTTTTGTTGCATGACCTGTAGACCTGTTTTGCACGCACAGACTAAAAGGAAAAAGACGGAAGAAGCGGCAAATGCCAAAATAATGGAGGCTGAGAAACGAAACAAGGTTAGTTTAGATGTCCTGTTAAAAGAATCAACCATTAATTTGTGGCCCACTCCTCCTCCCACTGTTTGCCTCGAGTCATACAACCTCTCTCCTCCCGATTCCCAATCTCCTCCTCGCACCTCATTGCCTCCAAGGGACTGCTTCCCCGGGTTTAGGGAAATCTCCTTGACACCCAGAGCAGACCTTTTCCATGTTAATCAGTGTCATAAAGGACAGTGCATTCTGTCTCTGCTTCCTGCGCGTGTCTAGAAACGGCTATGGCATTTCCATTTCACATTAGATCCAACCTGCCTGGGCTCTTTATGCCCGTCTGTCAATCAGATTAGTGAGGGATTTGAACTTCCTGTCGAATAAATCAGAGAAACCTCATCCGTTTGTCAGCTGCTTTTTTTAGTGTTTTTTTTTATGATGGAAATGAGGGGTATGTTTGGATTTTCAATGTTGTTTATCTTTTCCCCTTTAAAGGAGAAGGAGATGAGAAGGCAGCAGGCAGTCATTTTGAAGCACCAGGTAGGCATCGCTCTCCTGCACCACATGATGCCCAAAGCCCATTTCCACTTTCAATTCTACTGGAATCTTTTTAGAAAAAGGTCATTTTTTTCTATATAACTATTTGACAGTTCACTGTTCAATTCTCCATATCGCTTTGTTAATTTCAGTTTTGATGACCCTAGCTTGTCAATCTTCCTGGGTTGGGGGGGTGGGCTTCTTATATGAACTTGGTTTAACTTGGTTTATATGAGCCTGTGATTTCTGTTTCGTAATACTTTACCAACTCTTTCTCCCAGGAGTTGGAGAGGCATAGACTAGATATGGTATGGGTATGTTTATTTTTGTACATCTAACACCGCATCGTGATATTGGTTGTGATATGGTTGTCATAGCAATGCATACAGTGTAGCGCCGGCTGCCGTCATACTGCATTCTTCTGCATGGCTTTTGAGCAAAGTGCGTTGCGTATGTCTTGCTCTGTTGGCTCAAAAATATGGATATCTGTGCAAATAGTCAAGACTTTCTTGATTCTTTCAGATTTACATTAAGGGGAGCCATGCACACTCACTCTCATTGTCCTAAAGACTTGACATCCAGTGTTTTTGTTTTCCATTGAATGGACATGCTTGAAATACAGTCGTAAAAGTCAATGTAGTGTATGTTGCAATTTTCCATTTTGCCACCTGACCAAACAGACCCGTCCATCGCTGGCTTTTCTCCTGCTTGTTGACATCAGTTTAAATCACCAACCTCACGAAACCATTCTCATTCATCGTTTTGTTGTTCCATATTTGAGATTTCAGTTCTGCCTTTGCACACAAACCTACTTATCATAGGTTACAGTAGGCTAAAGAGAGGGAATATAGCATTGCTTTAAACCCATGTCATACTGAACAGGAGTGCCCTCAGTACGTGCCTAAGACAAATTCCTTACTACAAGGCCTCAATCTCCAATTGAATCCATGACTGTATTTGTGAGAGGTAACTTGCTTTCGGTATTATCTTATTTGCATTCTGATATAAGAAGGTATTTTGTTTAGCTTCTCACCAGTCAATAAAGAATGACAAACCATAGCAACTTTATAACACAGTATAATACAATGCTGCCTGTTTCGTTCTTAGACGCGATGGTAGAATTACCGGCACTTTCTATTGCCAGCATACTCAAACGCATTCAAGCCGACTCTAACTTCAAGCTTACGCTTTCTGTTGATACCGCCCTCATACCCGTTGCTCTACCCTTTTTTAGCTTTTTGGTTGTCATTATATTGCCCTCTAAACCGCCGCTGTAATGTTTACAATGATGGCTGTACTTATATCTGTTGTCTGTGTCCTACTATACATATCATCATGGTAAGCTGTTGTGTTTGATGTCTATATGAAGTGTCCCTCTGTGTTGAGGCTGTGTGTGTGTGCGTGTGCGCGCCTGTGTGTGTTCTGTCAGGAGAGAGAGAGGCGGAGGCAGCACATGATGCTGATGAAGACCATGGACGCCCGTAAGAAAGCAGAGGTGCGTGATTCCCAACTCGACCACTTCTCCGTCAAGTTGTTACAGCAGGTTTATGGTTACTGCCTCCTCTCCACATTTCCTCCTTCAACTCATCTTTTGAACTATATGGTGTGTGAATAAATGCGAGAATCGGGCCCCAAGAAATTTGCTGTGAAAGTGCGGCAATTTATAAAGCAAGGGAAGGCCTAGTGTTGGGCTGAATTGTAATGGCATAATCCCTAACACGATTGTCTGCAACGGTGCCAATAGCATGCACTGTTAACTTGGTCTGTAATTTGGACCTTAGGAGCGGGAGCGCTTAAAGCAGGAGAAGAAGGATGAGAAGCGGTTAAACAAGGAGCGGAAATTGGAGCTTAGAAGACTGGAACTGGAAATTGCCAAGGAGCTGAAGAAGCCAAATGAAGACATGTGCTTAGCAGATCACAAGGTATTCACTACTCATAGGCGATCACAATTTAGTTCCCCAGCTGAAAGGGAGATCTGGGGAAGAATTTGTATTAAGACTTTGATATCATACCCAGAAATTGCTCATGTTGCCCACATTTAATCACACATTTGTCTGTTATTTGAATATGTATGTTGATCGTCTTATGGATTACACCAGTGCTTTTAAAGCATAAAATACATGTATGCATGGCTTTGCCTCTGGCTACATCTCTGCTACAAGCATAATTTTACTTATGACGTTACAGGATAATCCATATTGGATTACACAAAGGTGATTTGAGCACAGCCAGGTTAGAATACTGCCATCAAGTGGCTGCTAATGTCATGACACTGACTAGAGGATTTCGGAGTGGCGCTGCCTTCCGGATTTCCACCAGACAGACAGAGCACTGAACCCCCTGGATAACCAGCTCCAGGAGGATCCATTTTCTACTCTACTGTATATCACACATCACGTCAACACCCTCTCTCCATAGGGCTCTCACTAAACCTTACGCCATCGAGCGCAATTTGCAGCATTGAAAGCTTTTCTTTCTTTTTTTCTTAAGTCAGTAGCCTTGAACAAGCCTTAGCTTGTGTGAGACAGAATGTGTCCTGGAGCAGGAGACAATCTCCTGTTTCTGTAGCGTGAGGCAGCTTGATGTACAAATACACCCCCTTGACAGGATACTAGTCCATCACAGGGCCTTAACCCCAATCTCCTTAATGCTGAGACGCATCAGGTCCCATTTTAACAGGCTTTGGTATGACTCGGCCAGGGATTGAACTCCCAACCTTCCAATATCCCTCTAACCACAAGGTCACAGAGTTGGTTTTGTCTCAAGAATTTTCTGTAAAATGGCACTCTTCATTACTTTTGACATTTTGAAATAACAACCGGTGCACTTCACACTACCGTAGATGTAAGTATGTGTCATTTTAATATTTTCCCAGCTTCTCCCGGAATTATCCCGTATTCCCGGCCTGTTTCTACCGGGAAGCAGCTTCTCTGACTGCCTGATGGTGATGCAGTTCCTGCGGAGCTTTGGGAAGGTGCTGGGCTTTGACGTGAACGCCCATGTTCCCAACCTGAGTGTGCTGCAGGAGGGCCTGCTCAACCTGGGAGACAGCATGGGACAGGTCCAAGACCTGCTGGTACGCATGCTCTCTGCTGTGGTGTGTGACCCAGGACTGCCCGCAGGACACCGGGTGAGAGCAATCACAGCATAGACATATACACACACATTCTTATCGCACATTCAGACACACTGAAAGGCACATCCACGCAGCAGCTGTACAGTATCTGTCTTCATACGCGGTGCTGTGTTCAGTAACCACAGCTCAGTGGGCTCACAACACTGCAGAACTAAAGACGAGAAGCCCTACTCTAATCAGAACACACAAGTGGAGCATTATCAATATCTCTGGCTCTGTGAGGCTAAATGAAGGGGCTTATCTGTTTCAGAGGGTATCAGTGTTTGTAGCTCTTAATACAGCTTCCATAGTTAGAACCCTCAAATGTAGAATTCATTCCCAAAGCAATTTCTCTCTCTGCTAATCTACAGGGCTTAGTCACGCTTTTATGTGGCTTGCCATGATTTCTTCAAGGAAACCAGCTGACTGTCGCCTATTATGGAGCCTCGGTCGACATTTAGGGAAAATGTATCCCTGAAAAGAGAAGCCCTCTAACTGTGCCAGGGGCTGGTCTAGTAGTAGTACAGCGGCTCGATCCCCCGTTCCGCCGCTCACCATCTCTGCAGTATCCCTCTCTCTGATATCTACATATCTATCCTAAACCTGTCAATCAAACTTGAAAATACCTTAGAAAATATATTTCACTGCCTTGCCCCCCCCCCCCTCCCCCACACACAGACCAAGACAGCCCTGGGGGACCACCTGGCTAACGTGGGCATTAACCAGGACAACGTGTCGGAGGCGCTTCAGCTCTACATGGAGGCTCACCGTGACGAGACCGAGCTGCAGACCGAGCTGGGGGAGGTTACCGTCAGTCTGAAGACCAAGGCCTTCCAAGCCCACACACCCACACAGAAGGCCTCCGTCCTGGCCTTCCTTGTCAACGAGCTGTCCTGCAGTAAGAGTGTGGTCAGGTGAGAGTACACCGAACGCTAGTCACAGCAGTCTGGCCTGCTATCTTGATCACGACACTGATCAGTTCTGTTATTTCGACAAATGATGAAATGACAAGTTAAATCAAGTGCTTTAGGCTTGAATGTGGGGAACTCATTTGTTGATTATGTTGTTCAGGGTCCATACGAAAATAATTAGGTTATTCTGACCACAGATTTATTAAATGGATTGATGCATGTTTTGCTCGATCTTTTGAATTTTTATTTTTTATTTTTGCTGGTTTTGCTGCATGTAGTCCTGTTTTATTCATTGGGACTTGAATTTTTAATGTTCTACTACCAATATCAAAAGAAAGAGCTGTGTTGTCATGGAGCGTTTCATTGTGTTGCGTCAAACCTGAAACCCTTTTCAAGTGACTGCCTGTATCGGAGTTAAACGCATGTGACAGAAGTTGCAATGCTTTGAAATACAGCCCTGTTGCTCAAGTAAAACTGCAACCAAAGCCTTACCTCACCTCTGCTCACTTTGGAAAGTTATTAATATTAGCATGATTTTAATCATGGCTGACTTGACTGAAATCGGTGCTTCTTCACAGCGAGATCGACAAGAACATCGATCACATGACCAACCTGAGAAGGGACAAGTGGGTGATCGAGGGCACGCTTCGCAAGTGAGTACCCGCGTCATCTCAAGGAGCACTCAACAGAGGGCTGTGTTTACATGCAATAATGGACCTGTATTAACTAATGGGATACAATGGTGTACAGTGAAGAGTAAAAACAATTGAAATATAATAGTTTTTTTGTAAAGTGTATTATGACAAACTTTTCAATAGATGTTGATTTGAATGTGTTCCGTCCTTTAAGCTTTTCAAATGTTTTATACAGTAGCTTAGGAAAACATTTGGCGCACACACCCTCCTGCTTGTTGTCTTGTTCCAGGCTGAGGACCATCCATGCCAAGAAGACGGGGAAGAGGGACAGCAGTATGGGAGGAGAGGAGACACAGTCTCTGGGTACACCCAACCCCGGGCGCAAGCGCAAGACGAAAGGAGGGGACAGCGAGGAGGACGAGGATGATGACGAGGATAGCGAGGACCAGGGGGATGAAGATGACGACGAGGAGGAGGAGGAGAGAGGGAAGAAAGGGAAGAAAGTGGAAACCTGCGAGGAGGAGGTTGGTTCCGTCACCTTTCCACAGGACCTATCCGCTGACCCAAATGACAATGGCTGTGTCTGAAATTGCACCCTATTCCCCATGGGCCCCGGCTAATAGTCGTGCACTACGTAGGCAATAGGGTGCCATTTGGGACACTGCGTAAGTCACTGTTTGTGTGTTGTAAATGTCAGCCTCCCCTCTGGAGTCGATTGAATGTGATCTTTCCATCCAGGATGACGGGGACCAGACAGCCAGTGTAGAGGAGCTGGAGAAACAGATCGACAAATTAACCAAGGTAAAGGGATTTTGATAACCAATGGGATCAGAGGTTTTTTTTTTATTTTTTATTTTTACGAGGGTCAGTTTCCGGGCAGAACAGGCCTCCGCGTTTTGATACACTTTGTGCTTTCTCTCTAGCAACAGAGTCAGATCAGACGGAAGCTATTTGAGTCGTCCCACTCGTTGCGCTCCATGATGTTCGGCCAGGACCGCTACAAGCGCCGTTACTGGGTGCTGCCACAGTGCGGGGGCATCTTTGTGGAGGGCATGGAGACTGGAAAAGGTAACACTCAAAACACTGGCATAAGATACGGGCACCGCACTTGTTTTCTCACTGTTGCGACATTATAGTTCAGGCTAACAGTTAAGCTTCTTTTTCCTGTGACCTGCCTTCAGATTTCTTAAGTCTAGTCAGGAAGCACATGGCCATGTAAATGCACTATGTAGGGATCTGGTTTACTGTGATGCTGTGGATATTGATAGGAGTGTCTTTACCAGGAGCAGAGGAGCTTGAGAGGGAGAGACTGAGGAGCACAGAGCTGGTCCACATGAAGGAGGAGGTGGAAAGGAGGCCAGAGGTGGAGGGGAAGCCAGGGAGCACTGACGGGGACATGGCCACGCCAGACAAACACTCCCTCAACCTCTTCCTCCAGAAGCCCGGCTCCTTCTCCAAACTCAGCAAACTCCTGGAGGTGGCCAAGATGTCCCCGGATTCGGACAACCACAGTCAGAGCAGTAGTCCCATCAAAGTCCCCACCACAGTTCCCTCCCCTATCCACCCCACCACTCAGACTACACTACCCAGCAGCCCCTGTGCAGCTCCCTCTCCGCTGTGTCCGGAGGTGAAAGCGGAGCCTTCTACAGCTCTCTTCAGCCCGCCCTACCTCAGCGGCAACAGCAGCCCAGGGAAGATGTCATCCAGCTCCCTACAGCAGCAGCAGCTCCAGCCCAACGACCAGCTGTTAAGGGTGCTGATGGAGAAGAGTGGCCACTGGTTCAGTCTGCTGCCCCGCTCCCCCTGTGACGAGTCCTCCACCACCACCCCTCCGGCCTTTTCCCCCCAGTCCTCCACCACCAGGCCCAAATCCCCCTCTTCCCTGTCCCCTAATAACCCAGCCACCACCTCAGCCAGCAACCCCACCACCGGGATCAATAACTTCTCTTTATCAGCTCTCCAGGTAGGTGCATGTTATCTCCATCGCTGATCATCTAGGATTAATGTTAACATGGTGTGGAATACAACCAAGACATATTGCTACTGTCAGGTTGTCTTTTGACGTTTTATGATGCTTTATTATAGGTTTATAGACCGCATTTGTGCTAGTTGTCAGGGAACTAAGGTCTGCTGCATAACATTCTCGCTCACCACTGTGTGAGTATTCTTCTTCATGACCTCCTCCGTCCTCCCAGCAGGTGAAGTCGGGGGTCCATATGATGGGTCTGCCATTCTGTGGCTGGCCCGGTGGCATGATGATCCCCACCCTGCCCTTCTCTGCCAGTCCTCTTCCACCCTCCATGTTGAGCACGGCCTACCACCATGTGGAAGGTAATGGCAACCCCTTCCTGGCAGCATCCAGCCTCTCCAGCAGCAAGAGTAAGTCGCCAGTCCCTGCCGGAGAGAAGCTCCCCTCTGCCCCGCCCACTGTGGTGGAGGTGGCCAAGACCCAAGACTACCCCAACCCACTGCCCATCCCAGAGGGTAAGCATGGCACACTTCCCACTGCTACCAGGAAAGATGGGGAGACTAGAATGACAACACATTCAAGCACTGAGGAGGATTTGAAGTGGCTGCAATGAATTTCCACATTTTATTACGTGTGTGTATATATAGCTATCTGTTTTTATTGAAAGAAATTGCCTGGAAATGAACAGAAAACGATGGCCGATAGGACGGCCACCCGCTGCTTTTATCTAGTCAGTACGTTCTGGTTTGTCCTTTACTGACATGGTGGTGTGTGTGTGTGTTCATGTAGAGATGCTGTCAGGCTGGTGGAGAGTGGCAGACATGGAGGAGTTAAGGAGCCTGGTTAAGGCCTTGCACAGCAGAGGTATCAGAGAGAAAGCCCTGCAGAAACAGATCCAGAAACACATGGAGTACATTGCCCAGGCCTGCGCCAAGAACAGAGATGGTGAGTGGATCCCCTTGTCCTCTAGATCTCCTCGGCAGGCTCGATAAATTATAATAAAAGACATCCTTTGCTTATGAAATAATATAATTTTATTCCCTATAGTGGCCAATTTATCTGGTACTGGGTCGAACCCCTCTTTGCCTCCAGAACAGCCTGAATTCTTTTGGGCATGGAAACATTGCTCAATTGGTATCAAGGGACGTAACGTGTGCCAGGAAAACATTCCCCACACCATTACGCCACCAGCCTGTACCATTGACACCAGGTATGATTGGGCCATGGACTCATGCTGCTAACGCCAAATCCTGACTCTGCCGTTAGCATGACGCAACAGAAACCGGGATTCGTCGGACCAGGCAATGTTTCTCCACTCCTCAATTGTCCAGTGTGGGTGATCGCGTGCCCGTTTTTAGCTGATAGGAGTGGAACCCGGTGTGGTCGTCTGCTGCAATAGCCCATCCATGACAAGGACCTACGAGTAGTACGTTCTGACAAGCCGTTCTGCACACCACTGTTGTACTGCACCATTATTTGCCTGTTTGTGGCCCACCTGTTAGCTTGCTCGATTCTTGCCACTCCTTCAACCTCTCCTATCTAGGTGTTTTCGACCGACAGGACTGCCGCTGACTGGATGTTTTCTGTTTGTCGCACCATTCTCAGTAAACCCTAGACACTGTTGTGCGTGAAGAGCCCAGGAGGCCGGCTGGCACCGACTATCATACCACGCTCAGTCTCTTGTGTCACTCAGTTTGCCCATTCTAACGTTCAATCGAACAGTAACTGAATGCCTCGATGCCTGTCTGCTTCATATAGAAAGCCACGGCGACATTGTCTGTAGGAGAAAACAATTATCGTGAACAGTGTAGTGTCCCTAATTAACTGGGCCCATATGGCTCTGGTCAAAAGTAGTGCACTATATAGGAAATAGGGTGCCACTACAGATGCATCCATAGACATCCAATATATCCTGTGACTCTTTAAATCTGACCTTTACTGATGTGGTAGGCAACATGACCTCTGCTTAAAATGTCCCCTTGTTACACGGAAATGTCAACCCACTGCAGGGAGAGAGTGGATTGTTTAGATGCATCATGTCAGTCAGAGTTAACATGGTCTTTACCACCAGTCCTTTGGGTTACCATCATTTACATCATGTTGGCGTGGTTGGATGATGCTGTCTGACAGCTTTGAATATTCATTGTGTAGCTTTGATGCCAATTATGTTCTGACCAGGGATGGGCAACTGGCGGGCCGCGACCCCCTTTTTTTTGGGGGGGGGGGGGGGGGGGACTCAGTCAGGGTCTCAACTTACTGTTGAGAGTTAGAGTAGTAGAATACACGAGGTGCAATTTCGGTTGTAAATAAGTTATAAAATTGCAAAATCTTCTCTCCGCGCATGGTAAAAAGTGTCAACAGCAGCAAAAGTGCTTTAAAACTGCAACATTTTCTCTACACCCCATGGCAAAATGTGTAGATTTGCAGGAAATTAATTGTAAAACATCATTTATTTCTCTCTGCTGTTAAGAGGGGGGGCGCAGAATGTCACTTAGGGCCCCCTAAACGCTGTGCCAGGCTCTGACTGCATGTGTGGGTATGGATGGGAGTACACACTGCGGCCCCTCACGATGAGATCAGATTCTTTGTGGCCCTCATCCCCATAAAAGTTGCCCATCCCTGTTCTAAACTGAAGATCGTCTGCATTAAGTTCTAGCTATTAGTTCTTCTACAGAGCTAGGCAAATACAATGTCAAGAGAAACACTGCCTCCCTATATTAGAAAATATCCTTCCCAAACTTCCCAGTACATACTAAGATACAATAATTGTAGTAAACTTTGTTTTAGGGGGGGGAAATGAGTTGATTTCTCCTTCTCTCCAGTGGTGGTGATTGATGAGTCTGAGCTGGAGGAGAACGGGGTGAGCGAGGAGACGGTGGAGAGCTGGTGTGTGGAGGAGCAGGCCATGGAGATGGACATCGCTGTGCTGCAGCAGGTGGAGGAGCTGGAGAGGAAGGTCACCTCGGCCAGCCTCCAGGTCAAGGTAGAGTAATGCTCTTCTACTCAGTATCCATCTATAGCACTGTATCCATACTGGAGCCTGGCGGTACGTAGTGGAGAAGGAGCCAGTCGGCAATGAAGAAAGACAATGATGAATATACTGTATTCCACATACAATGCCAACGAAAGCTTTTGATTTCACCACTGTCGTTTTTCTCATCTCCTCCCAGAGTTGGATGTATGCGGAGCCCCAGTCAGAGCGAGGGGACCTGGTCTACCATGAACACAAGCCCATCGCTAAGCTGCTTCCAGCCGGGGAGGAGCAGCCTGCAGGGGACAAGGAGAGGACCAGTGGCAACAACAGCCTAGTGCGGCACGTCAACAACCCGCTAGATATAGCCGTAACACGGCTGGCCGAGCTGGAGAGGAACATCGAGCGAAGGTACCTGAAGAGCCCCTTAAGTACCACCGTTCAGGTCAAACTGGATAATGTGCTGGGTACGGTCACTGTCCCTGCTCCCGCACCATCCCATAATGTTGATGGTGAAGGGTAGGTCCATCCAGATTCCCATTTTGAACACTACTTTGTGCTTCCCTCTGCTTCACTGGAGCCTATTTCGTTATTTTCGGTGTCTTCGGTGCCTGTTTCTTCCTCTTCTCTCGTTGCTACTGTGTGCGTCGTGGTTTTGGTTCCTTTGTGATGTCTCTCACTGTAAGTGGTTGTATCTGTCTCTTTGGAAGCCGGTCTGTACTGTGGCTCTGCATGGTGCATAACACTGGTAATCATGGTTCTATGTTAGCTCATTGTCTCACTACGGCAGTTTGCACACAGACTCCTGAATGGAACTATGAGGCATGTCAGTCACCAGGTGGAGTCTTGTACAGTATCTCTTAAAACTGGCTGCTCTAACCAAACACTCTTGCACTCGTCTGGCTTTCTGTGCACTGCTGTTGGTTGGTGAGCTTGATTCCTGTCATTGACTGTTCTATGTGATGATGTGAGTGGCTGGTTCTCTGACTGTGATGCCTTTTCCTGTCTCAGGGGGGAAGAGGGGCTGGCTCCGGGCATGAAGGTGTGGCGCAAGGCTGTGGGCGAGGTCCGCAGCGCTGCCCAGCTGGCTCTCTGCGTCCAGCAGCTCCAGAAGTCCATCGCATGGGAGAGATCCATCATGAAAGTGGTACGACTGTCCGTCTGTTAATGTCTCCGAGAGCTCCTCTAAAAGGCTTTGAGCTACATTTTCCTCTCGCAAAGGCCACCTGCACTGTAAACTAACGCACTGTAAATGAAATTATAATCAGATTTCTCTTGAAAACCTTTTGTCAGGAGGAACTTAAGTTTAACCAGAGATTTATACTGAACAAAAATAAACGCAACATGCAGCAATTTCAAATATTTTGCTGAGTTACAGCTTATATAAAGGAAATCAGTCAATTTAAATTAATTAATTGAGCTCTAATCTATGGATTTCAACTGATTGCAGGGGCACAGCCATGGGTGTGCCTGGGAGGGCATAGGCTCACCCACTGGGGAGCCAGGCCCAGCCAATAAGAATTTGTTTTTCCCCGCAAAAGGGCTTTATTACAGACAGATATACACCTCAGACCCCCCTCCAAATTCAAATTCTCTAAAATGATGTTGGAGGCGGCTTATGGTAGAGAAATTAACATTGAATCTCTGGCAGCAGCTCTGGTGGACAATCCTGCAGTCAGCATGCCAATTGCATGCTCCCTCAAAACTTGAAACATCTGTGGCATTGTGTTGTGTGACAAAAATGCACATTTTAGTCGCCTTTTATTGTCCCGAGCCCAAGGTGCATCTGTGTAATGTTCATGCTGATTTATCAGCTTCTTGATATGCCACACCGGTCAGGTGGAGGGATTATCTTGACAGGCTCTTGACAGGCTCACTAACACAGATGTTAACAAATTTGTGCACAAAAGTTTAGAGAAATATACTTTTTGAGGGTATGGGAACATTTCTGGGATCTTTTATTTCAGCTCATGAAACGTGGGACCGACACTTTACATGTTGCATTTATATTTATGTTCAGTATAGTTACAGTGCGATACATAAGAGGTATGCCACACAATGCAATAGCTCTATTTATAGTAACGGCGCTCTGTACTACCAGCAGCCTGTCCTTTATTTCTGTCAAACTGGACATGTCTTTTATTTTAAGGAAATCCTGGGGTTATTTAGAATGTGTTAGTTCATAGGACAGTTTTTTTAGCGAGGGGAAAATGTTGCCCTAAATGTGAAGTATTTCCTCAGAGAGCACCCAGTTTGACAGTGAATGCTGGTGTGTTACTCTGCAGTACTGCCAGTTGTGTCGAAAGGGGGATAATGAGGAACTACTCTTACTCTGTGATGGCTGTGACAAAGGCTGCCACACGTACTGCCATAAACCCAAGATCACCACAATACCTGACGGTGACTGGTTTTGTCCTGCTTGCATATCGAAGGTACAGTAACTTTAGCCTTCAGTTGCAGGTAGCCCTACTTACAATTCACAGAACAGAGAAAATAGAGGGACTCCTTAATGTAGCAATTTATCCAACCTCAGGCGTCCAGTGTAACAAAACTTACCGTAGGCGTTCAAGTACTTCAAAACGAGGTGCCCCCTTCAAAATGCGACGTCTTATCACAAGGGTTTATACTACTCCCAAAAACTCCTAAACGAAATGTGAATAAATACACCAAAATCAAAAGTCCAATTCATTCAATTCCCAGCGAGAAGTGTGATCCTCGGCGAATGCAAGACGCCTCCACTCAGCACATTTTGTGTCATTCAGGCGAGCGGTCAATCCCCCGAGAATAAGAAGCAGCAGAGCCGAGCGGGAGCAGCCGGAGGAGGGAAGAGAGGCACCGAGGTAAAACGCAGCAGGAAGCTATCGTCCGTAGCCAGCGCAGAGGTCTCCGAGGACGATGCTGCCAGCAGCAGCACTCCAAAAAAATGGAGCAAAGAGCCCAAAAAGAGGAAGAGCCTAGGAGAGGAGAGCCCAGCAACAAACCAGTCCAAGCAGGACAGTACTAGTCCTGTCTGTGGGAAGAAGGCTAAGACGGCCACGTCGGCCAGAGACGACGATAAGGATCTGAACTTGTGCAGGTACATTATGACTGGGGGTTCAGCCTTATTATAATACTATTGACCCCGGAAGTGACACGGGCGACACTTACGCTGGTCCCACATCTGTTTGTGCTCTTGCCCACTCAATTGCCGTCATTGTCAAGTGAAACGTGAAAATGGGTGACAGGGAGTTGGCATGATAGCACAAACAGACTGGCACTCACGCTAACATACGCTAGCTGCTGCAGTGTCTGATGCATCCCCATGCATACTGTAGTTTATGTGAGGGTCATCTCTTGGTTGACTCCACAGGGTGCTACTGGCTGAGCTGGAGGTTCACCAGGATGCCTGGCCCTTCCTGAACCCTGTCAACCCCAAATCTGTCCCCGGCTACAAGAAAGTCATCAGGAAACCCATGGACTTCTCCACTATCCGAGAGAAACTCGTTAACAGCCAGTATGTACCGTACCATTAGCATGAAAAACTATTTGCATACAATGTGTCTCATTTAATTCTGATACCTGTATGATACGTAAACATTAGGCCATTTGCAAAGATTATGCCTTTCCTTTTCATGCTTTTGTTCACATTGTTTTCCCCCTGCGGGATTGTATCTCAGAAATGTCGTAATTGAAATGCCATGCGTCTCAATTTACAGGTACTTGAACCTCGAGACGTTTATCATCGACGTCAACTTGGTTTTTGACAACTGTGAAAAGTTCAACGAAGATAATTCGGACATTGGCCGAGCAGGACACAACATGAGGAGTTTTTTTCAGAGGAGATGGACTGAGCTGTTAAAACAAACCAACTAGGCTAGTTTGTACTACTTTATCCTCACTATACTGTATGGGACCAGCAGTAACCACTCTACACTCACAAGCAGGAGTGACAGTATTGGTCTGAAGACTGTCTTCAATACCTAAGGTTCAGTCTCTCTGTCAGCAACCAGGGAATCTTCATTCATTTACAATTGTAATGCTACGTATTGACTTCACTGATGTACAGTACAATACTAGTTGTGTAAGAGCAAGGAAATGCACCCAAAGAGATTCAGACAAAAGGGGTGGGTGTTTTTAAAGTGCAATACCATTTCCTAGAAGAAACCACACTGAATCCACCACCAACACAGCTGTAACTGGGAACAAAAGCTTTCCAACTAACTGTACATATAATATTACAGCGAATGTATTTAATTTTGCCAATTATTTATCAGTGGAAATGGTTTTCATTTTCTAAGAAAAGGAAGAAAACTGCTTTAAAACAACAACAAAAATCGTACGGAATGTTTTGCGAACATTAAAACAAAAGCCAAGGGGGAAAAATGAATTGTTTACACTGCTCTGTGCCTCCAGGGCGCCACAAGATTCATGACGGTAATACTGTAATGCTGCGTTTCAATGTATGTTTGCATCGCTAACATAACCTAGACAGTGAGGCAACAATGGCACATCTGTATATACTGTTTATTAATGTTAATATTAAGTCTTGATGGTAAAATGTATGATGTGTACATACAGCACTGTTACAAAACACCTGATATTGTTTATGCCTTAGAATGATTGTAGTGTTTAATTTCAGTCTTAAAGTGATAAATACATGTATATTGCCTGTACCGTATATCCTCTGCAAACACTGTGGTCTCCTCAATCTTGGTAGTGCCTGCCCTCTCAAAAGTTTGTGGAGGATATTATTTCAATCCTTTGGTTTTGTATTCCTTCAAGTGTGTGTGTGTGTGTGTGTGTGTGTGTGTGTGTGTGTGTGTGTGTGTGTGTGTGTGTGTGTGTGTGTGTGTGTGTGTGTGTGTGTGTGTGTGTGTGTGTGTGTGTGTGTGTGTGCGCGCGCGCCAGTATACGAAATGTCAACCCTCGTGGGCCTCGAATTCTGACATCTTCCTGTCATAAGTATAGAATGCATTGCGATGCACAGTACCTTTCATAAAAGCATTTATCTCTATTTGCCTTGCCACAGACCCAAGGACACTGGAACATTTTGTAATAACCAGGGTATTCCTGGTTAAATTCCATTTAAATTCCATTCAATATCAGGAAGTACATTGAAATTCCAATTATCTTCAATGAGGAAAATGTGGAATTAGAATTTGGTTTCCTTTCTAAATTGACTGGATTTAAATGGAGTTGATCACAACCCTGGTAATAACCACTGTGTTTGGCCTACTGGTGGCATCTTGAGCAGTGTTTTGTACCTGAGTCAGAGTACTTGAAGTTATTTTATTTATGAATATTGTGAGGAAAAGTAGAATTTTTTTGTAGGAGCATTATTTTTCACTAGTGTGTGTGGCACGGATCTAATAAAAATGATCTTTTTGAACTCTGTATTTTGCTTTACTTCATATTTATTTTCTAAACTGCAAACATTTATTTTGGCAGGACATCTGGGCTTTGTCCTGTATTTGTTTTCACATTACAAAGCCCAGGTGTCCTGCCATTTGCTATATTATAGGCCTACAATTTGGCAAGGTCATTTTAATGTCATTGGACTATTACGTTTGTCTGGAGGGTGGAGGGAGGTTAGTTTATATCATATTTGAGAAACATATCAGTGAATAATGGGACATCACCTACCTAGGTGACCTACTACTGCACATTAACCTAACACCTCCCAGTGTCACCATGACTGTTATGCAATCAGCTAGGACTTTTCTGCTTGTACAAAAGGTAAGCTCCACCTGGTTCTAGCAGCATTTGGATGTGGATTAAGGTAAGGTAAGCAACGCTTTCATTTTCAATCATTTGTTTTTGGATTTGGTCATTATAACTATCACTTACACTGAGTGTATAACACATGCTTTTTCCATGACACAGTAGACTGACCAGGGGAATCCAGGTGAAAGCTATGATCCCTTATGTCACTTGCTAAATCCACTTCAATCAGTGTAGATGAAGGGGAGGAGACTGGTTAAAGAAGGATTTTTTTAAGCCTTGAGACATGGATTGTGTGTGTGCTGTTCAGAGGGTGTATGGGCAACGCAAAAATATAAGTGCCTTTTGAATGGGGTATGTAAATAGATGCCAGGCGAACCGGTTTGAGTGTGTCAAAAACTGCAACGCTTTTTTTTCACGCTCAACATCAAGAATGGTCCACCACCCAAAGGACATCCAGCCAACTTGACACAACTGTGAGAAGCATTGGAGTCCATATGGGCCAGCATCCCTGTGGAACGCTTTCGACACCTTGTAGAGTCCAAGCCCTGAAGAATTGAGGCTGTTCTGAGGGCAAAATGATGTGCAACTCAATATTGGGAAGGTGTTCCTAATGTTTTGTGCACGCGGTGTATATATTTTATTAAAGCCCATGAAAGTAATACACTTGACAATTCATAATAAAATATTTGTTTTTGATGAGGTATCTCGCACACTATTTATGGCATATTGCTGGTGAATCATTTCATATCCAGTGAATATGTATAGGCTACCTACAGCTTTGAGACCGTTAATGCCTGGATGTTTTGCGCCACCTTGTGTAGGCTGAGGTTATTATATTTTATTTACGGGACGAATATTTATCAACAGTGACAAAATGGTGTCATTACTGTAAACACTCCACGATCATCGACATGAGGTGTATAGGTGCGCGTTCTCCCCTACACTACTAGCGACTTGCTCCGGGGATAAAACCATACGAATGTATAACAGGAATGACTTCTCGGAGCTTCCGTTCTCGCCTCTCAGGGCACATCTATGGAGTTCACTGCTACAGTTTGTGTGTGGCACCTACCTGTCCAGCTGCTCCACAGACGCGGTGACTATTTTGGAGTTGGCGACAGGTGAGCTAATGGCAAAATGACATCCTGGCCGCAGCCCCGTCAGGGTGTGCTCGCTGTCTCCCGACTCCTCCCCTTGCTGTCCAGGAAATCAGATGGAACCGTGGCGGTTTTGGGTTTTCACTTAGGGCATAAACTGCTCCCGATGTTGCGTTGCCCTGATGCCCTTGGAGATTGGTTCTCTAATCTTCATAATAGACCTATATATGTTTTATGTATTACTAAGGGATATTCTTACACAGACACATCCTATGATAATAAACGTCTGTTACGTTTACAAATAATCCCAGTGGTCTCTAATATTCAAATGAAGCATCCTATTGCTTGTCCTCATTGATGCAAGCTTATCAGCATACAGTTGAAGTCAGAAGTTTACATACACTTAGGTTGGAGTCATTAAAACTCGTTTTAAAACCAATCCACACATTTCTTGTTAACAAACTATAGTTTTGGCAAGTCGGTTAGGACATCTACTTTGTGCATGACACGAGTAATTTTTCCAACAATTGTTTACAGACAGATTATTTCACTTATAATTCACTGTATCACAATTCCAGTGGGTCAGAAGTTTACATACACTAAATTGACTGTGCCTTTAAACAGCTTGGAATATTCCAGAAAATTGTCATGGCTTTAGAAGCTTCTGATAGGCTAATTGACATAATTTGAGTAAATTGGAGGTGTACCTGTGGATGTATTTCAAGGCCTACCTTCAAACTCAGTGCCTCTTTGCTTGACATCATTGTGGGAAAATCAAAAGATATCAGCCAAGACCTCAGAATTTTTTTTTTTTGAGACCTCCATAAGTCTGGTTCATCTTTGGGAGCAATTTCCAAACGCCTGAATGTGCCACGTTCATCTGTACAAACAATAGTACGCAAGTATAAACACCATGGTACCACGCAGCTGTCATACAGCTCAGGAAGGATGCGTTCTGTCTCCTAGAGATGAATGTACTTTTGTGCGAAAAGTGCAAATCAATCCCAGAACAACAGTAAAGGACCTTGTAAAGATGCTGGAGGAAACAGGTACAAAAGTATCTATATCCAAAGTAAAACGAGTCCTATATCGACAACCTGAAAGGCCGCTCAGCAAGGTTGACGCTACTGCTCCAAAACCGCCATAGAAAAGCCAGATTACGGTTTGCAACTGCACATGGGGACAGAGATTGTACTTTTTGGAGAAATGTCCTCTGGTCTGATGAAACAAAAATAGAACTGTTTGGCCGTAATGACCATCGTAATGTTTGGAGGAAAAGGGGGAGGCTTGCAAGCCGAAGAACACCAGCCCAACCGTGAAGCATGAGGGTGGCAGCATAATGTTGTGGGGGTGGTTTGCTGCATACTTCCAAAGTTGTGGCAAAATGGCTTAAGGACAACAAAGTCAAGGTATTGGAGTGGCCATCACAAAGCCCTGACCTCAATCCTATAGAACATTTGTGGGCAGAACTGAAAAAGCGTGTGTGAGCAAGGAGGACTACAAATCTGACTGTTACACCAGCTCTGTCAGGAGGAATGGGCCAAAATTCACCCAACTTATTTTGGGAAGCTTGTGGAAGGCTACCTGAAGCGTTTGACCCAAGTTAAAAAATTTAAAGGCAATGCTACCAAATACTAATTGAGTGTATGTAAACTTATGACCCACTGGGAATGTGATGAAAGAAATAAAAGCTGAAAGAAATCATTCTCTCAACTATTATTCTGACATTTCACATTCTTAAAATAAAGTGGTGATCCAAACTGACCTAAAACGGATTTTTTACTAAGATTAAATGTCAGGAATTGTGAAAAACTGAGTTTAAATGTATTTGGCTACGGTGTCTGTAAACTTCCGACTTCAACTGTATGTAATCTTCATAACCGGTGTAAAAGAAACACTTGAATGGAGTCCCCTCATCTGGGCTTCAGGGGGAACGGAAGCTAGATTGAAGATACTGTATCCCTGAAAACCGGATGTTTCCGTTTTACCGACTCCGCATAGGCTATCAAAATGGGACATCATATTCCACTGTTCATCTTCCCAGGTCTGGTGCCATGACTGAGACCACAGTGATGGCGTGCTGCTTTACTCCTTGTGGGAAGATGTTTATAACAGGGTGTACACATCTGGAGATATCAAAGTGTGAGATCTGTACATGAAGCAGCTCCATGCAGAGAAGGATGCCAATGACCTGGGGGTGACCTGCTGCCACTGCACCCCAGTTTGACATGGGTAAGATTTTAAACATACCTCAGTTAACCTCTAACGCCTCCCTAACCCGGATCCGGGATCCCCCCCAACACAAAAGCTGACTAGCATAGCCTAGCCTAAAGTTACAGGGATATCATAAAATAAAATGTTCATGAAATCACAAGTCCAAGACACCAAATGAAAGATACAGATCTTGTGATTCAAGCCATCATCTCTGATTTGTAAAATGTTTTACAGGGAAGACACAATATGTAAATCTATTAGCTAACCACTGTTAGCAAAAGACAACAATTTTCTTACTCCACCATTTTCTTACTGCATCAGTAGCTATCACCAATTCGGCCAAATAAAGATATTGATAGCCACTAACCAAGAAAAAACCTCATCAGATGACAGTCTGATAACATATTTATTGTATAGGATAGGTTTTGTTTTGTTAGAAAAATTTGCATATTTCAGGTATAAATCATAGTTTACAATTGCACCCACCATCACAACTCGACTAGAAAAAATACAGAGAGCAACGTGTATTACCTAATTACTAATCATAAAACATTTCTTAAAAATACACAGCGTACACTAATTGAAAGACACAGATCCTGTGAATCCAGACAATATTTCAGATTTTCTAAGTGTCTTACAGCGAAAACACAATAAATCGTTCTATTACCATAGCACATGTGCAAACATTACCCCAGCATTGATTCACGGCAAAAAGAGCGATAGCATTATCACCACCAAAATGTATTAATTTTTTCACTAACCTTCTCAGAATTCTTCAGATGACACTCCTGTAACATCATATTACAACATACATATAGAGTTTGTTCGAAAATGTGCATATTTAGCCACCAAAATCATGTTTAGACAATGAGAAAAGTAGCCAAGCTGGTCAGAAAATGTCGGGCGCCATATTAGACAGTGATCTAGTCTTATACATAAATACTCATAAACTTGACTAAAAAATACAGGGTGGACAGCGATTGATAGACAATTTAATTCTTAATGCAATCGCTGAATTACATTTTTTTAAATTATCCTTACTTTTCAATACAGGTTGCGCCAAGCGTAGCTACACCAAACAAAATGGCGGCATAAGCGTTTAACATTTTTCGACAGAAACACGATTTATCATCATAAATAGTTCTTACTATGAGCTGTTCTTCCATCAGAATCTTGGGCAATGAATCCTTTCTCCGGTCTAATCGTCTTTTGGTCGAAAGATCTCCTCTTGTCCCGTCGAAACGGCCACTAACGTTCACCATGCACTCAAAGTGCCCAGCTCTTCAAAGTGCATCACACAGAAATGCCATAAAATCGCCCTAAACGGATATAAATTGCTATAAAACGGTTCAAATTAACTACCTTATGATGTTTTTAACACCTATAACGAGTAAAAACATGACCGGAGAAATATTACTGGCTAAACAACAGCTTGGAAGGAGGCAAGTCCGATGTCCACCATGCGTCAGGCGCAGGCAGGAAAAGAAAGCTACTTCCAGTCTTTGGTGTTTTATAGAGGCCCTGATTGCGCAATCGACTCCATTCAAAGCGTCACCACGTACTGACATCCAGAGGAAGACGTAGGCAGTGTTTGTTTCTCCATAGCATTTACAGGGACTTTACAACCGACCTGGGAACAGGGGCCAAGATTTCTGAAATCTCACTCCCTGTCATGAAAAGTGCTGTAGAAGGAGTTCTGTTTCACTCAGAGACAAAATTCCAACGGCTATAGAAACTAGAGATTGTTTTCTATCCAATAATAATAATAATATGCATATTGTACGAGCAAGAATTGAGTAGGAAGCCGTTTAATCTGGAGCCCGATTTATGCTAAGTCGAAACAGCACCCCCTATATTCGCAAGAAGTTTTAAGTGATCCTCTCGTCAGTGCACCCTTCTCTTCAACACATAGGGATAGTGCCCTGTTGAGGTGTAAAACTGAGAAAAACAATACATAGGGTGAATCCCAAATGACACCCTATTCCCTAATATAGTGCATCATTTTTTACCTGGGTCCAATAGGGTGCCATTTGGCACTCAGCCCGAGTATGGAGAGTTAGAATTCAGACTATAAATTACTTTATTTAGAAAAAAATCTTTCTATGGTGCATCTAGAGCTTCGTGGCAGTCTCAGTGGGGACTTAAATAAAGAAATAACCATTGAAAGGTTTTATTATAACCAAATGTTCTAACCACACAGTAATTCATGTCTCACAACTGTTGAAACATTGTTTTACCTTTCATCAATCATAAACATTATCCTTTCCTATTTTCAATGCAATCCTTCTAATCCTAGAATTGTCAGAGTTGAATTCTAGATATTGCCTAAAATGTATTCTCATAGTTCCCAACAGTTCAAAAAGATAAGCACCAACCTATTATGTTATTTTTCTTCCAAAGTAAACATTATTATTCTGATGGAGAGTCAATGTGCCGGGTTTGTTCCGCCGCGCCTTCACAGATGGCAGTTCAGTGCAGTTTCGATTGGCCTCCTGTTGACAGGACAGTCAACTGAAGATATGGATCGTATCACAGCATGGTATAGCACGTAGGCTGGTCTGCCTTCTGCTACGCACACACAGGAATAGATAGCGAGATTGAGCACAGCATCGTCTGCACGGAATAAAATAATTGCATTAGTGTTTTAGAACAAACCGCATCAGTGCTAAAATAAACCTCATCAATAATAGATTGCTTTCAGTCATATCAGATTGAAGACCAGCAAGTATCTTCCCAGTGGGTTTAAGATATATATGTTCCAATTTGAAAATCAATACATGTATCCAAACTTTGTTTACAGTTACTCTTCTGTATTTCAAACACATACTAGTTCTTATAGAATTCAATATCTGCTCTTTGTTTTGGACTGTGATCAGCATCTGATATACAGTATTTTAATGTATCTGCCCATTCCATAACCGTAGCCAACAGTCAACAATCCAATGCACAGCATACAAGTGGAAGCAATCATGCCCTTTAACAAACCACAAACACTGCCGTCAATCAATCAAATGTATTTATAAAGCCCTTTTCACCTCAGCAGTTTGTCACACAGTGCTTATACAAAAACCCAGCCTAAAGCCCCAGAGAGCAATGCAGATGTAGAAGCACGGTTGCTATGAAAAACTCCCTAGAAAGCCTGGAATTTAGGAAGAAACCTTGAGAGGAACCAGGTTGTGAAGGGTGGGTAGTCCTCTTCTGGCTGTGCCGGATGGATATTATAATAGTACATGGCCATTAAGGCCAGATCGTTCTTCAAGATGTTCAAACATCCATAGATGACCAGCAGGGCCACCGTGGTTATAGAGAGTGCAACAGGTCAGCACCATAAATTGAACAAATATTAGAATGGGCCTGAATGGCCAGATAGTAGGCTTTGCATTACTCTTTGGAAACTGGTGGATGGTCTTGTGCTACTTATGTAGTGGCTATCCTATCTCTGTTGCTGTGGTAACAGCTGTTCCTGTGTGAGATGTGATATGTGCATACTGAGTGGTGTTCCACAGGGATGTGTTGTGGTGCCTTTGTCTTCGAGCAGCAGCACACTAAAGGAAGCCCACAACAGCACAGGGAATGAAACCAGAGAACATTGGCCACTCATAGGCTGCAGAAGGGGCAGTGCATACCAAGGCGCTGTGCCTCACATGATTATTGTACCACTTTCAGAGGAAATTGTCTTTTGGATGGGCGGAATATTTATAGTCAATTTTCCGGATCTCTTTTGTGTCAGTAACCTTTCAATTGAACTGTCATTCTGCTTCCTGGTGTTGATGTTATTCATGTTTCCTTCCCTTTATTTTCCTGTAGTTTTTTATGTTTTAGAAATATAATTACCTTCTCTTTATTCACTGTGAATTTTAATAGCCACATGGCCATCACTACTTACTCAGCCTGTAAAGGCCAAATTAAAAGCAATTAAAAATAATAAATGACTGATTTTGAATCTTACCAGGAGGAAAGAAATCTTATGTAGATCAGATGAATTTGAAAAAGGACAATTGTTTTACCACGGTGCTTGGTTGTCAACCTGCAAATAAATAATTTGGCATAACTGAATTAAAATGCAGTATGTATAGTGTGTAGCCTTCTCCTTAAGGGACAGTCCAGCCAGGATTAAATTCAAGGAGCGTTATAGAGCAGTGCACTGGACAACTGACAAATGCATTTTATAAAGGCGACAGGCAAAAGTCTCCATACAAAACCATAACATTTATGTATACAGCACCTTGGATTGAACCCCGGCATCAGTGTCCAGAGTGTTGTGGTTTTATTTATTGAACCTTTATTTAACTAGGCAAGTCAGTTATGAAAAAAATCTTATTTACAATGATGGCCTACCAGAAGGCTAAAGGCCTCCTGTGGGGACGGGGGAGTGGTTTAAAAAAAAAAATAACAACACGCATAACGACAAGTGAGACAACACTACATAAAGAGAGAACTAAGACAATAAAATAGAAAGGCAGCAACACAACATGACAACATGATAGCAACACAACATGACAACAACATGGTAGCACCACAACATGACAACAACACGGTAGCAACACAACATGACAACAACATGGTAGCAACACAACATGACAACAACATGGTAGCAACACAACATGACAACAACATGGTAGCAACACAACATGACAACAACATGGTAGCAACACAACATGACAACAACATGGTAGCAACACAACATGACAACAACATGGTAGAAACACATGACAACAACATGGTAGCAACACAACATGACAACAACATGGTAGCAACACAACATGACAACAACATGGTAGCAACACAACATGACAACAACATGGTAGCAACACAACATGACAACAACATGGTAGCAACACAACATGACAACAACATGGTAGCAACACAACATGACAACAACATGGTAGAAACACAACATGACAACAACATGGTAGCAACACAACATGACAACAACATGGTAGCAACACAACATGACAACAACATGGTAGCAACACAACATGACAACAACACAACATGACAACACAGCATGGTAGCAACACAACATGGTAGCAACACAACATGGTAGCAACACAACATGGTAGCAACACATGACAACAACATGGTAGCACAACAACATGACAACAACATGGTAGCAACACATGCCAACAACATGGTAGCAACACATGACAACAACATGGTAGCACAACAACATGACAACAACATGGTAGCAACACAACATGACAACAACATGGTAGCAACACATGACAACAACATGGTAGCACCACAACATGACAACAACATGGTAGCAACACAACATGACAACAACATGGTAGCAACACAACATGACAACAACATGGTAGCAACACAACATGGTAGCAGCACAAAACAGGGTACAAACATTATTGGGCAGAGACAACAGCACAAAGGGCAATAAGGTAGAGACAACAATACATCAGACGAAGCAGCCACAACTGTCAGTAAGAGTGTCCATGATTGAGTCTTTGAATGAAGAGATTGAGATAAAACTGTCCAGCTTGAGTGTTTGTTGCAGCTCATTCCAGTCACTAGCTGCAGCGACCTGAAAAGAGGAGCGACCCAGGGATGTGTGTGTTTTGGGGGCCTTTAACAGAACGTGACTGGCAGAACGGGTGTTGTATGTGGAGAATGAGGGCTGCAGTAGGTATCTCAGATAGGGGGGAGTGAGGCCTATGAGGATTTTATAAATAAGCATCAACCAGTGGGTCTTGCGACGGGTATACAGAGATTACCAGTTTACAGAAGAGTATAGAGTGCAGTGATGTGTCCTTTAAGAAGTATTGGTAGCAAAGCTGATGGCACTCGAGCACCCTTACATGCCGAGTGGTTACTGACAGCCTTCTTTAACTTGTTAATCCTTCTGTGGTTGGGGCAGGGATAGTCAGAGGGGTGGTCAGTGGGACAGACAGTCAGACAGACAGTGGGGTGTGGGTGGTGAGGTCTTCTCTACAGGAGGTCTTTGTGAGTTATTGATTCCCAGGCTGTGAGATGCAGCTGCACCGCTCTGACTGGCCAGTCCGCCCCTGTGCTCTCCTGTATCTTTTCATATGACGGAGAGCTGCTTGTCTCATCCGTCCTCTCATTACCCAAGTCTTAACCATAGCTCTGGTTCAGTGTGTTTGTCAGGCTTTCTAATGCTTAGCCTTCACAAACGCCCTTGACCAGAGATACCCTAACCCTAGGGTTCTTGTAGGAATATATACACAGCAATAACAGCACTATAATGTAAGGTGTGACCAAATATTTCTTCAATCCCTATTCAGTTGGAATAAACTTGGTATACCGTAATCATATACGTATTTTCTTTTAAATAGTGCTTTTCTCATATTTGACCACTAGGGGGTCTCTACTCTGAAGCCTTACATAGCAGAATTTAAAGTTCTCCATTTTATTAGATTTTTTTTCACCTTTATTTAACCAGGTAGGCTAGTTTAGAACAAGTTCTCATTTGCAACTATGACCTGGCAGAGATAAAGCATAGCAATTTGACACACAACAACACAGATTTACACATGGAATAAACAAAACATACAGTCAATAATACAGTAGAAAAATAAGTCTATATATGAGGTGAGATAAGGGAGGTAAAGGCAAAAAAAGGCCTTGGTGGTGAGGTAAATACAATATAGCAAGTTAAACACTGGAATGGTAGATTTGCAGTGGAAGAATGTGCAAAGTAGAAATATAAATAATGGGGCGCAAAGGAGCAAAATAAATAAATACAGTAGGGGAAGAGGTAGTTGTTTGGGCTAAATTATAGATGGGCTATGTACAGGTGCAGAAATCTGTGAGCTGCTCTAGAGTATAGAGTGCAGTGATGTGTCCTTTAAGAAGCATTGGTGGCAAATCTGATGGCACTCGAGAGCACCCTTACCTGCCGACTGCTCAATAATCTGCTGCTTGTGTTAGTTGGTGAAGTAGAAGTTTTGCTTCATTTCTGTTCCTTCTGCGTGATTAGTTGTGTCTTGTACTGATGAGCTGTTGGGATGAATAAAATACATCACCGTTGTGTTTTTCAACAGCTCCGTGGATAAGACGGTGACGGTGTACTATCTGGTATGTGAAACAGTCTTTGATGTGGTCTTAGTAAGTTGTGTTTTGCTTTTGAAACGGATGTATCCATCCACACGCCACTGTTGCTCTGGTACAAATCACAGTCTCTTAACAGTTAGAAATCCCAGACATTATTCTTTGTCAGTGTTTGTTTATTTCTTCCTTTGTAGAGCAATGGAGTTCTTCTTCACACGTTGAGCCAGCATAATAGGTACCAGCCTCAGATAGCTGATGTTTAAAGTTAGTGAGGGAAATATAAGTCCACAGTCACGCACTCAGTCGTGAAGAAGGCGCGACAGCACCTCTTCCCCCTCAGGAGGTTGAAAAAGTTTGGCATGGGCCCTCAGATCCTCAAAGTTCTACAGCTGCTCCATTGAGAGAATCTTGACTGGCTGCATCACTGCTTGGTATGGCAACAGCAGCTTACTTACTTTCTCGTGTTCTTCTAATTTATTATTTGTATTTATTGTGTGTTTGTTCTACCTTATGCTATTTTTAGTATTACATTGATATTGATTACTGTTGGGTTTAGAGGTTGCAAGAATGTTGCAACATGTACATTAAAACTTTAAAAAGCACTGCACCAGAATGCAGCTGTGTCTTTTGACATCAGGGCCTGGCTAGACTAGTGTTTACAGAGGGTTTCCTTCTGAGAGTGGACATGTTGACAGAGCACATTCCAAGCTCTATCGCTCTTTGAACGCAGTCTCCTTTGAAAGTGATTTAGTGTTTTCTGGTGATTTCAAGCTGAATCCAGGAACCCCTCATGTCAAGGTAAGAACACAAAGGAAAATGTTCTTATCATTATATCCAATGATTGGTGCAAGGGCAAAATTGTGGTATAGATATTGGAGGGGATGAACAATAGACGGGGTTCGGGGTGTTCATCCCCCGGAATTTTCAACATTTTAAAACGCATTTCCTGCAATTGTACAGTTTGACATGACTTATTATGCCTCTCTTGATGGGTATTCGGAGGGGTATTTTGAAAACACAGTGTAAGTAGATGGATAAATGGAAGTCTCCCCCTCCCATTTTTTTTTTTAAACAGCTCTGGAAACAATTAAGAGACCACTGCAAAATGATCCGTTTCTGTTCATAGGAATGTGTTTGGGTAAGATGAACATTTTTGATTTATTCTATAAACTACTGACAGCATTTCTCCCAAATTCCAAATAAAACTATTTATTTGCAGAAAATGATAACTGGTCAAAATAACAAAAAAAGATGCAGTCAGACCTTGAATGATGCAAAGAAAATAAGTTCATATTCATTTTTAAAACAACCCAATACTAATGTTTTAACGTAGGAAAAGTTCAGAAATCAATATTTGGTGGAATAACCCTGATTTTCAATCACAGCTCTCCACCAGTCTTTCACATTGATGTTGGGTGACTTTATGCCACTCCTGGCTCAAAAATTCAAGCAGCTCGGCTTTGTTTGATGGCTTGTGACCATCCATCTTCCTCTTGATCACATTCCAGAGGTTTTCAATGGGGTTCAGGTCTGGAGATTGGGCTGGCAATGACAAGGTCTTGATCTGGTGGTCCTCCATCCACACCTTGATTGACCTGGCTGTGTGGAATGGAGCATTGTCCTGCTGGAAAAACCAATTACACACATCTTGCCATAAGGCATAGAGAAAACGGTGCTGTTTTATAGCTCATCTCATGCTATTCTTCACATTTTGCCATGAGGATAAGAGAACATTTTGCAGTAATATTCTGTTAACTCATACCCAAATAATGTTGTTGACTCATCCTATTCTTATATTTGTGTCCAAAGTATCAATTGGATAAAAAACACTTCAAAAACCCCACCTCAAACTTGTAACGCAAGCAGACTGTTAAAAAAGTATTGCTATTTCCTTATAGAGAATGCCTGGTGTACGCCCACACTATTCTGTTGTTGGGGTACACACCCACACCATTACAAAACACAAAAGCTGTTTTTTAACCTGCTTAATAAAACATTTTGGGAAGAAAACTATTTCACTCATATTGTAATTAATTATAGGTCATATTTCATAGAAATCTGGAAACACTGGACAGTTCTTTTAAAGGTCAACATTGGGCAAAAATGCAAAAATAACTCATTTAAACTGTATAACTGATCAATGAACTATCATACCAGGTCATTTAATGCTTGAAAACAAAATTATGATTATGATAACAGAAGTGCCATTTCTTACTGATCTTACCGAAAACAAGTCCTGCGAAATGACATCACCACATACTGGAGGAGTTACTGAATAGCTACAAGTGGCTAGCTCAGCTAACAAACTAGCTATGTCGGTCGAGGCACGCATGACCACAATGACACCAAAGGCACACTCCATTTCTGTTTGAAAATTAAGAGGAGCTGGACCGTTTTTCGTGCCCAAATTTGACCGTTAAAGCTAATTTCCTGAAATTCTACACATTTTGACATTACTTATGACCCACAAAACTATGTATTTTTTATTTTAAAGAAATTATTGGGGGGGGGGAGACGAATCAACATGTCCTGAATATTGGGGGGAACATGTCCCCCCAATCCCCTGTGGCTATTTAGCCTATGGAATGTAGGGACGGTCAGGAGTAGCAGCCTCCAGATACTGGGAGTCGGGTGAAGTTGCCCATAGACGCTGATCTTGGGTCAGTTTTGCATTTTCCCTCACTAATGGAGTATGTTGGGAGAAGAGAAGCTGATCCTAGATCTGTACATAGGGGAAAATTCACCCCTGAGACAGATACTGGGTCAATGAATGGATGAGATGTCCGGAGGCCTGAATGAGTGGAGGAGGCAGTAAAAATAAATGATGATGACTTGTAAAGTGAGAGATAATGATGAAGAGGCCTGTACATTGGAGCCAGTCCAAGAGTGGAACCCCTCCAGATAAACAAAGAACCCTCTCCAGTCTTGGCACAGCTTCCCTAACCCCCCCAGTCAGCTACAGTAGGCTCCAACGATTTTTACACTTACCGGACACCCCGTTCACAAAAATGGATCGCACCTACGAACAGTAGTCACGTGGCTTGCTATATATAGCATGCAGAGAGGCATTGAGGCATTCCATTACTGTTCGATTGAACGTTAGAATGGGCAAAATGAGTGACCTAAGTGACTTTGAGGGTGGTATTATTGTCATGCCAGACACATCAGATCCAGTATCTCAAAAACGGCTGCCCTCCTGGGCTTTTCACGCACAACAGTGTCTAGGCTTTACCGAGAATGGCGCGACAAACAAAAAACATTCAGTCTGCGGCAGTCCTGTCGGCAAAAACAGCTAGTTGATAGGAAAGGTCGAAGGAGTGGCAAGAATCATTCAAGCAAACAGGCGGGCCACAAACAGACAAATAACGGCGCAGTACAACAGTGGTGTGAAGAACGGCATCTTGGAAAGTACAACTCGTCGATCATTGGCATGGATGGGCTATTGCAGCAGACAACCACATCGGGTTCCACTCCTATCAGCTAAAAACAAGAAGAAGTGGCTCCAGTGTGCACGCGATCACCAACACTGGACAATTGAGGAGTGGAAAACATTGCCTGGTCTGACGAATCCTGGTTCCTGTTGCGTCATGCTGATAGCAGAGTCAGAATTTGGCGTAAGCGGCATGAGTCCATGGCCCCATCCTGCCTGGTGTCAACGGTACAGGCTGGTGGCGTTGGTGTACCGCCGTCCAATCTTCAGCAACTGTGTGATGCCATCGCGTCAGCATGGAACAACATCCATGTGGAACGTTTCCGACTTGTACAATCCACACCCCGAAGAATTCTGGATGTTTTGGAGGCAAAGGGGGTCCGACCAGGTACTGGACGGGTGTACCTAATAAACTGGTCGGCGAGTCTACATAACCTTCCTAAGAGCCAGTCAGCCACAGAGACGCTGGGTGTGTGTCTCAAATGGCAACCTATTGCCTGTATAGTGTAATATAGGGTGCCATTTGGGATGCTGTGGAGAGAGGAGTTGTTACTGTATAGTACAAGCAGACTTGATAAGAGGGCACTTACTGTTCTGGTATGTTTTGACTCAAAGTGCTGCTGCTGTTTCACCATAACTTCATTAAGCCTCCCTCCACATGTTTGCTTCTGGGAGTGGAATTCAATGGGGAAGTCAGTGGTGGTGTTATTTTGGCCAGATGGACAAGCAAGCGATAGTGAATGACTAAAATAACGGATCGAGAAGAAAAGAGAACGCGATGGAGAGTGAAGGGGAAGGAAAGAGAGAGGTGAGGAAAACGCAAACAGCGCTGTGTTAATGACAATTAACTCCTGTAGTCCCCGCTGTTATCATTCAGAACCTAATAATGGGAAACGGAAAGCATGGTGCTGTGTGGCGTCATTAGCAAGCACTGCGACACAACAGTGTGCATTTTATCTTAGCAATACATGAAAAATGATAGCCGCTCGCACAATGTCGTGTGAAGGTTGCCTCTGAACAGTGTGCCTGCGAAGGCCAGAAAAACACAGCATTGTCAAGGGGAGGGAGGCTCTGAGGAAGACTGATAAATATTCCCAGGGCATGCAAATGTCATTACTGTGCTGTTTATGAAAAGAGGACGTATATTTGGGTGAACAGGTTAGAAAGTACTAGTCTTGTCTTTTATCGCTGCATGCTAGAATGAATGGTAATTTGTTATCAGCACAGGAGGGCTTCCTTTTTTGGGAAGTATTTAAGTATTTTTTTTAGATATATATTTTTTCATCAAACAAACACATTGTACAGCATAAAAATATTGAACATGACATCCAGCCATACCCTCCAGCATAACACACATACACAATCTAATACTACTTCAGCATCATATAAGCTACAATACAAAATGGGTTCACAAACGCAGTATTACCATACAACATGGGCATCACCTCCCATTCCCAGAAACAACATGACACAGATTCTCTTACAATGTTCATTTCTACCAGTGAATCTAGCAAGCGGTTGTTCATAAAATGCCACTTCCGGCATTGATTCTATCCACTGTTTCAGAATAGTAGTGGCATGGCCTTTCCAACGTCTAAGGATCAATCTAGTCGCTGTAATGATACCGACAGTCCAGTGCAAATTCTTCATTTGATACATTAGGTCATTTTGTTCTGCCACCTAAGAGACATATTCTTAGTGAAATTGGGATTGTTGTTCCCGACATTCTCCCAAATATTTCAAAACATCCTTCCAGAAAGGTAGCACTAATGTACATTCCCATATTGCGTGTAAGAATGTCCCAGTGTCTTGTTGACATTTCTAGCACATCTTATCGTCGATCAACCCCGTTGTATGAAGCCTTGTTGTAGTCCAATAGAACCTATGTAGTATCTTGTATTGACTGAGCGTCCCCCTGGCTTCCCTTATGTTCCACCCTGAGTCAGCCAAAATATTAATAAAAAATACAGTTTTATTTAACTGGGCAAGTCAGTTCACAAATTCTTATTTATAATGACGGCCTACACCGGCCAAACCCTAACCAGGATGACGCTGGGCCAATTTTGCGCCGCACTATGGGACTCCCGATCACGGCCGGTTGGGATACAGCCCGGGATCAAACCAGGGTATGTAGTGACGTGTCTAGCACTGCGATGAAGTGCCTTAGACCGCTGCGCCACTTGGGAGCAAACAAGGGATCATCCTCAATTTCACATTTAAGATCACTTTTCCATATTATCCTAAGGTTTATACAGTCTTTACTGTGCAAATGACAAAATATTGAGATAAATGGCTGCTTTATGTTTGGTTTATTCCAAATATTCCACTATTGGATTCTTTCCTGGATTTAATTGACAGCTGGTTAACAGACATTCTCTCAATTGTAAATATTTCCAGAAATGTCCGTTGTCTCCCATATCTTTTTGGATCAAATCTGAGTATGACCTTCATTGTATAGATCACCTAGTGTGAATTCCTTTCATTAGCCATCGTTTCCAGTAAACAGATTTCTTCCCTATCCGTACACCTGGATTATGAAACGATGAATATATTTGTTTTAGATGCAAAATTCCACACATCTTATGTACTGTACTGTTTTCCATGTCTATTTTGAGTGTAACAAAATTGAATTGGGAGTTTCAACAAGCCTTTCCCCAGAAATATTATGTGACATATCAACAAGGTTGAAAGGATACCTTTGTTCCCGTTCTATTATGATCCAGTCCAAGCCAGCATTCTCTTTACGTCAATGCTTTTCCAATTAGCCATTTCAAATGATAAATTATACAATTTATCAACTGGTGAAGCCAGGCCTTGTGTATCCCTTGGTGAAAACGTCTTCATATTGAGGAAGGGCCTTCTTTCTGTGGAATGTGTGGGAAGTGTTTGTAGGAATCTGATAAGTAGTATTGCAGGAAACAGCGGGAGTGAGCAGGAAGGACTTGGAGGCACGTGGGAAGGCCCATCCTCCCTTCCTGTGTTTGTGCGTGTTCCCCAGGAACAGGAAGGAAGCTGTCAGGACCAGGTCACTCAAGGCTGCTGGTGAGCGATTGGCCCGAGGACGTCTCAGCCCGGCTGAGTGAGGAGAGCATGGAGGAGCTGGTCAGGACCTTCACATCCAACAACATCAACGGCCCCATGTCTTTGATGTGTTTCGCAACATTCCATTCATTCCGTTCCAGCCGTTACTATGAGTCCGTCTTCCCATTTAAAGTGCCACCAGCCACCACTGCATGACACTCAGAACACACAGATCTCAGGCTTGCCTGACCTGAGGCCTCCACTCTTCATTTGTAATGAAGGGACCCAGGAGTGGACCCATAGGATTTACTGAATTATGCTTTTACAGTGCTTTTCTATTGGAATGGAATGCATGCCACAGAGGCTTTTATCTGAGTTCTAATCTTCTCACAATGCTTCCAAAATATATCTGTAAATCTGCTTTAAGGCTGCCAAGCTGTGACTTTCCTACCTCCAACATGTCCCATCGGCTATTACTTGCTTATATAATTTGCTTGTGACAATTTAATCAAATGACTAGATAATCGCTCTGAAAATTTGATTTGTGGATTTGGACAGAATTAGCTTTTTCATGCTATTACCTCAATCATGCTTGCTAGAAAGAAAAGTATAGGTTTGTTCTGTGTCTTCACTGTGATATAATTGCAATAGATTGTGATAATGTCATACAGACTATAGTTTTGGGAAACAGTCTGCATCATTACAAATGAAATCAGGGCTAAGGAGACAATACGTTTCTAAAAACCCACTGTCCTTTCTGCTGTGCATAACGTATGATTGCCTGAAGATGCTGTTTGTGGATACACACTGAAATAAATTTGATTCTCACCGCGCTCCTTCATGAAATATTCATGAAAAAAAGTTATTCACAGACATCGTTCACCAGATCTCTGTTGCGGCTTAGGGGAGGCTTCTCTGGTACAACAGCCCACCATCTACAGCTAACATCAGTCTGCCGCATTACAGTTGATGGTGCTTTGCCAATGTAGTCTTGGTACAGTGATTGGCAACTGTGAGGGTTAGTAAATAGCCAATATTGTTTCTTTTCACAAGCAATTGTGAATGTTATCTCATTTGCGGCAATGCAGGCACAAAGAAAGATACATATTGCACATAGACGTGTATTCTCTTATCCACATTAGTAAATTGAATGACTAATGGGTTCAGCAAGTCATTGAAAGAATACATTTTGATTGGCTACTGTCCCCACGGGGGGGGGGGGGGGGGGCCTTCTGCATGATTGCAGGTGAGGGCTAGTTAATTAAATCTATCAGAATGCTGAAGTCATCATAGCCTAGTGCCATAAGCTCAGTGACGTGTGGCAGGTGGGGGGCTTTCTTTCTTTCCCTCCACCAACACAGCTGCCTGTCTGTTCCTTACCTCAGCTCTGATGTGTTGTTTGTGTAAAGGACACGTTTCCCTTGAGCGCCGAGGCACTAGGCAACTTAACCTTGATAAACAAACCGAGCATTCCATATGTAGGAGCAGGTCTTCCACAGGAAGAGGCCTGATTGTGGAGCTGATTCGTTCCTTGGTTTACATCCTGGTCCCTACAGAATGGCCTGACAATGAGACGGTCTACTGTCTAAACATAGGCCTTCCCCGAATCATCCACACTGCAGCCATGGACACTATCTGTAGGAGGCAGGCGTCACTGTGGCTGGGACTCTCATAAAGGTGGCCTATTGGCACCTGCTGTTGACAAATTGGTACCCACCTCAAATCTTTGGCCCCGGAGACGCACTATTCAAACCTATTCCATTGTGGGACTGTAGGCTTTAGGAGTGAAACGGCGAGTGAGCAGCGGGTTGCTTCGCTGTGTGCCAAGTGATAACGCACATCTTCCTGGTAACTGGCTCTCTAACCATGGAACGTTCCAACACTTATGACAGATCCAAGAAATCCTCAGGAGATATATTCAGTCACCTGCTGCTTTTGAAAAGCAGAGCTTTAAAACCATCAACAGGCTGTGAGTCATCAGTCTCCTTCCCGCTGTTTCTGTGAAGACAAAGGACGGGGAGTCCCAGTCAGATGTATGCATCTGTATCTTATCTGGGAAACCCAGCAGTAAGGAGACACGTTTTATTGAGCAGTAGATGCAGTCACCTCCGTGACATTGGGCTTCCTAGCACAAATAACGAGGGCCTGTCTATGGAAGCACTGGCATTAGAGTGCCTCAGAATGGCTTTTCCCTTCATAAATGTCCACACACATGACGCATCTCTGTCACCTAGGAAACTATGCAGTATTTGATTTGATTCTGTTCTCGTAAAATGTACTGTTACGGTAGGAGTACATTTCTCTGAAGCTGCCTCTAACTCCAAATGAGTCGGAGTGGTTTTACCACAAATAGGGGCTCCATTCACTCCGTATCGCAGAAGTTAAGCGTCAGAGTGTGATTAAAATTAGAAGGCAAGACTGCATTCATTGTAAACGCTGCACATGTTGGCTCAATCGGAAATGACTATTTCTATCGCACGATCTGTAATGCTTCAGCGATACAGATTGAACAGTGTCTTATAATGTTGTTTTGCTGTAGTCTGTGGGTCTCCGTGGTAAAGTCTTGAGGAAGGCGGAGGCTCTGAAAGCAGCGTTGACGGGACCAGGTGCGCCAGATGAGTTCCTTTGTCCCATCACCATAGAGGTGTTGAAGGACCCTGTCATCGCTGCAGGTGAGGGAAAGGGCAGAAACACATATGTGACGCATATACATGTCCTTGTTCATCAATGCTAATATAGCCTATTTATTTTAGCACTTGTAACCTGCTCCAATTATTATACTGTACATAGCCTATAAAAGTAATTATGTCAATGTCTGATATATAACATGTGTGTCTAAAATCAACAGATGGATATTCCTATGAGAAAGAGACCGTTGAGAGTTGGATCAGCGTTAAGACCGCCCCAGTCCCATGACCAACCTACCTTTACCAACCATTTTGGTCACGCCCAACAGGAGCCTGAAGAGCGCTATTGGCCGTTGGACTGCCACTCAGTAATTTACATTTACATTTAAGTCATTTAGCAGACGCTCTTATCCAGAGCGACTTACAAGTACATACATTTATACTTTTTTTTGTACTGGCCCCCCGTGGGAATCGAACCCACAACCCTGGCGTTGCAAGCGCCATGCTCTACCAACTGAGCTACACGGGGCCATAATGGTCTGAAGACCGCTATTGGTCGTTGGAAATTATAGATTAGTGCACATGACTAATGCCTTTATCTGAAGAGGCCACATTTCAGAATCAAGCCAAATTTGTACAATGTGATTACTGACAATCGGTTCATTGCACAGTTCTATACTATTGATTAAATTACGGTGATTATCCATGAATAAGTCGTGTGATGTCGTGTGCATAACTTTACATAATGTGCAATAGGATTTTGTTGGAATAAACTAAACTGGAGTCTGAATGGTCTGCTTAATGTATATCAGAGGAGCAAGTGAATTTCATTTAAAAAGCTATCATTTTTAGATAAAACTGTACTAAATGTACTGAGATAATCTATACAAAGATCCGGCTGACAGGTGTGGCATATCAAAAAGCTGATTAAACAGTACTATCATTACACAGGTGCACCTTGTGCCGTGGACAATAAAAGTACTCTAAAATGTGCAGTTTTGTCACACAACCCAATGCTACAGATGTCTCAAGTTTTGAGGGAGCGTGCAAATGGCACGCCGACTGCACAAATGTCCACCAGAGCTATTGGCAGATCATTTATTGTTAATTTCTCTACCATAAGCCGCCTCCAACGTCGTTTTAGAGAATTTGGCAGTACATCCAACCGGCATCACAACCGCAGACCACGTGCAACCACGCCAGCCCAGGACCTCCACATCCGGCTTCTTCACCTGCGGGATTGTCTGAGACCAGCCACCCGGACTGCTGATGAAACTGTGGAGTATTTCTCTCTGTAACCCTTTTGTGGGGAAAACCTCATTCTTATTGGCCCACCCATGACTGCGCCCCTGCCCTGCCCAGTCATCTGAAATCCATATACTAGGGCCTAATTTATTTATTCGAATTGACTGATTTCCTTATATGAACTATAACTCAGTAAAATGTTTGAAATTGTTGCATGTTGCGTTTATATTTTTGAACAGTATATATTCATATCACCAAATAACTGATTAGAACACACTGTTTTGCAATGAATGTCTACAGTAGCCTCAACAACACTTTTTAGGGTAGCACCATGGTGTAGCTGGAGGTCAGCTAGCTTCCGTCCTCCTCTGGGTACAATGACTTTAATACAAAACCGAGGAGGCTCATGGTTCTCACCCCCATCCATAGACTTACACAGTAATTATGACGACCTCCAACCTCTAACCTATCAGAGCTCTTGCAGCATGAACTAACATTTTGTCCACCCAATCAAAGGATCAGAGAATTAATCTAGTACTGAAAGCATAAGCTACAGCCAGCTAGCACTGCACTGCATCAAATGTGGTGAGTAGTTGACTCAAAGAGAGAGAAAGACAATAGTTGGACAGTTTTTAACAAATACATTTCTTCAAAAATGAAGGAGAAGCAAGAGCAAGAGGGAGAGAGCTAGCTATGTTTCTTAGTATTTTTTTCACGTTCACTTACTTAGCTAGTTTAGCCTACTCAAACACCCATCTTAAACAGAGAGGGATGCTATGTTGGCTATCCAACACTGGAACTCTTCCAAGTCAAGGTAAGCTTTTGGTTTTATACATTTATTGCTACCGGGGGCAGCCGGTGTAACTGCTAAAGTGCTTGCTGACTGTACTGCATGATTGTAGCGGGTTTATTATCTAATATGTTAGTTATATTAACTATGTTGCCTTTGACGTTAGATAATATGGTGACAACGATGCAGGCTGTGTGTAGCGGTTAGCAGTTATGATATGAAGGTTTGGCTTGGAAAGTTTTTTTCGCCTGGTCACAGACAGCTGATGTGTTGTGCACTGAAGTCAACAACCAAAGTGAAAAAGTATTTGAGTTTCATGTAGTAGCCTAAATCTATCAACTGGGTGAATGGAATATGAATGACAGTCATCCAATATGCTGTAATAGACATAAGGCCATGCTCATATTTTTTTAAATCGTCCTTTCTCATCTTAAACGGCACCGGCCGCCACTGATGTACTGTCTATGCAGTATAAACAGGTTGTTCTAAAATGTATTGTCAAAATTAGCTTTGGTCCAAGTTGTTAATGTGCATTCAAACGCGCACTAACGTCCTGGACCAGATCTATGTCGAACTGTGCCTCTTTTTTCCCCTGCCACAATGAGAGCCAGAAGGCCTGTGTTTGCTCAGTGGGACTTTATTTCCCCATTGTGGGTATGGCAGTAATGTTCTATTACAGTATGTGATTTATGGGTAACACAGCTCACAATACTGGAAACATAGCAACCATTGCAAGTAACATGCATATTAAAATATTATCGATGGCCCCACACTCCCCCAAACCTTTTTTGTTTAAATATTTTTTCTCTTTATTATAAACTGCAATTGTGGCATGCAATTAAACCAATATTATTTTCACAGAGCTTATTATTGAAATCTTAAAATGTCTTAGTAGCTGTGCAAAAATAACTATATAAAATATATTGCTTTTACAATTAACCAAGCCATAGGCGCTGTAAATAAATTAACCTAGACAGCAACAATAAGCAGATACAGAGAGGATTTAGTTAACGTTATCGGGTGATTCATAGAATGTACAAACATATAAACAAATACATTTTTTAGAACCTTGAACACCGTCTGAACCAAAAGAAAACTCAAAATACACATCAGTTGAACAAGTCAATACACTGACAATGACCTTCACTCAAAAGAAGGACAAATACATATTTATATACACAACGTGAAGAACTAGAACATCCTTAGAACACAGGAATGCCCACCTCAAACATATCCTTACATCTCTTCTATCTACGGTGCATTCAGAAAGTATTCAGACCCCTGGACTTTTTCCACATTTTGTTACATTACAGCCATATTCTAAAATGGATTACATTTATTTTGTCCCTCATCAATCTACACTCAATACCCCTTACATAGACAGGTGTGTGCCTTTCCAAATCATGTCTAATCAATTGAATTTACCACAGGTGGACTCCAATCAAGTTGTAGAATCATCTCAAGAATGATCAATAGATGCAGGATGCACCTGAACTCAATTTCGAGTCTCATAGCAAAGGGTCTGAATACTTATGTAAATAAGATCATGTTTTTTTATTTTTTAAATACATTTGCAAAACATTCTAAAAAGCTGTTTTCGCTTTGTCATTATGGGGTATTGTGTGTAGATTGATGAGGGACATGTTATAATGAGACTAACGTAACAAAATGTGGACAAAGTCAAGGGGTATGAATACTTTCCGAACGCACTGTATATAGCTCCAAAATTCTTCCTTCAGCACCATTAACACAATGAACACAGTTCAAATCCCATTGCATGCGTCCCGAATGGCACATAGATTCCCTATGTAGTGCACTACTTTTGACCAGAGTTGGTCAAATGTAGAGCACTATATACGGTGCCATTTGGGATGCACATATTGTTTTATACTCAACCTTCAACAACTCAGTAATAACATTATATTGTATAAGCACTTTACTTAAAGGCCTATGTAAATGCGTAAAGTGCCGGGACTGTTTTGTCTATTAGTACATGCCCAATGACTGTCTCAGTGCAATGTCTCCAGCTTTGCTGAATGACAGGGAGCATGTCGTCCTGTAACAGAAGCAAACAGCCGTATGCATTAGTAGGAAAGAAAGAAATCCGTTCTGTTTCTGCTTCACTCAAAACGCTGCCTGTGACGGATATTCACCAGGGGGAACAAAATTCTTTCAAAGTTTAGACCTAAAACACAATTTTTTGATGGGCTGGTAAAAACTTAAGCAATCCCTCCACTTGGAATTTTTGCTAAGAGATGTGTGTGTGTGTGTGTCTTGAGTGTGTGTACAATGTGCATGTGTGTGTTGTGTATATGGGCGTGCGTATCTGTGTGTGGGTATGCGCGCACGTGTCTGCGTGTGTGTGTGTGTTGATAGAAGGGGGATACATATCCCTACACATTTGACTCTATGAATGATCGCTTTGGTTTCATTGAGGCTACGTGAATGGCGGGATTATCTCGGGCTAAACTCGGCTGCTTGGGCTTACTGTCCACAAAAGCGTGCGACGGCATTGCCAGCGCTGGCTTGGATTCCTTGTAACAGGTGGCTGCTTGGCAGAACTTCTCTGTGAATTCCTTCGAGTGCATTCCGTTCTGCAGGCTCCCCATAGCACCCTGAGATGGAGCTTTGAGCTGCTCGTAGTAAGTGCTCCCTGTTTTGGCGTAAGGTAGCTCACAGTTCGCCCCCGTCACCTGTAGGCCTATGGCAGACATGGATTGGCACACTAATCCCTCCGAGGAGTGACTCTGCCAGCTGCGCATGGCTCCGGTAGGGGGCTGAAGGCCCGGGTGGCTCTGGAGTCCTTGGTGCTGCTGTTGCTGCTGCAGTTGTTGTTGCTGCTGAAGAAAGCGGGCCGTCTTGTCCATGATGCCCATGAAGGGCCTGGGTTTCCACTCGCTCGTGCCTCCCTGGTTCTGGCCCTGCTTTGCCTTGTCTGTGGTGGTTTTGGTGCGTACATCAGGGCCCTGCAGCTTGCCGCTGTCAGACAGGCTACTGCTGGACGCCAGGGAGCTGGTGGAGCTGGACACCCTGATGTTGCTGCCTCCCCCTTGGGAGCATGCCTGGGAGACCCCGTTACCCCCGCACTCCTTCCTCCGCTCCTGGCCTGGCCCTGCAGCGTCGAGAAGGCCCTGGGGAGACACTGAAGTCAGTGCGTCCAGGGAGGACACCGAGTGGGCAGATAGACGGTCCTGGGCCTTGCAGGAAGAGTAGGTGGTCTGGGACAAGTGCAGGGACTCGCTGTCACAGTGATGGCCCATAGCCATGTTCTGGGGCTGCGAGGCAGCAGCCATGGACAGGCGTTGCTCCCCGTAGACGGGCTCGTCAGGAGGGGGCGGTAGAGGGCTGATGTCAATGCCTAGCCCTGGACCTGGCTTTAGCATGCTGGACATGTGTCGGCTTGGCAGGGGGCTGGAGGGAGCGTACTGGGACTGGGACTTGGCCCCCGAGGAGCGGCCTCCTGCCTGCAGGGAGCTCATGTGCTGGTTGGTTTTCACTATCTGGGCCTGCTTGGTGGGCTGGAGGACCAGGCCCTGCTGGGCCATGGGCTCTCTGGGCTCCCTGGGGGGGTAGCGGTGGTGACTCAGCCTTCCAGGGCCTGTGAGGCCGGAGGGGGGTGAGCCAGGCCTGGTGTTCTGCTGCTGCGGCGGCTGGGTGGCCAGACTGAGTGAGTCAGGCAGAGTTCTATTGAGGGAGTAGATCTTCTGAGGCCAGGGCTCACCCTTCTCTCCTCTCCTATCTGAGTGGTGAGACTGCTGAGAAGTCCCCTCCTCCTCTTCCACATCGTTCAACCTCAGAGTGTTCTGTCCATCCAGACCTCTACTGACAGCCACTCTATGCTCCGACACCTCCTCCTCCTCCTCCTCTTCCTCGTGTTCGTGGTCAGAGTCGTGGTTCGCCGGAGCCTGGTTGGACGAGGACGTTGCACCCTGCGGGTTGCCCTGGGTGGTGCTGCGCTGCATCTGCTTACACTCCTCCTCCACACGGGCCAGCAGCCGCCGGATCTCCCGGTTGTTGGGGCACAGCTTTCCAGCTTCGTGCAGGTCAGCCATGGCTGCAGTGAACTGCCTGTGGAGGGATGGAGTGAGAGAGGGAGGGAGAGCGAGAAGGGCGGTCGTGAGAGAATGTGAGTGACTACGTGTGTCAGTCGAGAAGCGCAGTACTTCTAAACATGCCGAACCCCATTCTCCCAATTCATACGAACAATGCCCCCCTAAAAGAGACACTTGAGGCTTCTCCTGATGAATAGCTTTACCTGCTGCTCCTCTTAGCTCGGGCGCGGGCGTAATAGGCCTCGTACGATTTGGGTTTCAGCTCCAGGGCCTTTGTTGCAAACTCCTCAGCCATGCCAAAGTCCTGTTGCGAGGGAGGGGAAGATCAATACTACTAACCAATGCAGGGAAATGCAAACGCACATTGTCCAGGGGCCCAGCTCTCTCTGTCTCACTTTGATTGTTTATGGGAACAAGCTGACATTAGCCCCAGTAATGACTACAAGCATACTATCGCTTATGGACTTCTAAACAGTTTATCATTTAGCCTCAAATGGCTCAATCAGACTCACTCAACTGGACTGCTTAATAGCTATACTTCTGTCCCAGTAGTAGACAGTATTATTTAATGCATTCAATCTGTTTCTGAGAGCATTGTTTTACGTTTATGGTACGTTTCATCAATCCTAGGCCTGGAACACGGATTGGCTCGAAATTGCGCAGTCTACTACTCTCTAACAGCAGCCACAACAGCCATACTTCTGTCTGTGAAATCATTAGCTTGGACTGTATCTTCTGCTGAGCATTTCTTTCAAACATGTTCAAAAACACACAGCACAACAACAGTTTCATCACCTTAACTATCTTCCATTGTCCCGTGCTACAATGGAAGATTGTAGCACGGGATACATGACCTGATCACATATTGTGCCTTTTTAACGGAGACCACTGGAAACAAATGTTCAAGTAAATACAGCATTAGAGGAGAAAAGGGGAGGAGGATAGACGTGGGGAATCTTACGTTGGTTTTCCTGCGACAGCGGGAGAGGTTGAGGTACAGAGACACCCTCAGCTCTTTAAAGGCCTTTAGGTCATCACCGAACCCTTCCCTGGGAAACTTCCTCAGAGCATACTGGTACCTCTGGGCTGCCTCTTTCATCTTCCCTTTCTGAAGGGGGGGAGAGAAGGTAGGTTGTCAGATCCTCCCCCAACCCAACTGGCACGTCGCAGCAGCTCACACACAGTCCCTCCCCCTGTCATCAATCACACACAGGTCCCACCTGAGCGGATTGTCCTTTCTGCCACAAAACTCAATCTGTTAAATGTCACGGATCAATCCCAGCTCAAAGGGGGAGTTTGGCGTTGCACACACCCATTCATCTCTGCTGCGTCGCATTGAGCTGCTCAAAATGTAACAGTCATTGTTGTTACCTCTCATCCAAATTACAGTGGCTGAGGTGTCCTTTTTATCCAAACACTCCCTCTGATGGCCAATCAATCCAATGACGTCATGTTATACAGTGCGGAAAGTATTCAGACCCCTTCACTTTTTTTAACGTTACAGCCTTTTTCTAAATTGGCTTAAATGCAATTTTTTCCTCATCAATCTACACACAATACCTTATTTTAAAACAGGTTTTAGACATTTTTGCAAATGTATTAAAAATCAAAAACTGAAAAACATTATTTACATAAGTATTCAGACCCTTTGCTATGAGACTCAAAAATAAGCTCAGGTGCATCCAGTTTCCATTGATCATCCTTGAGATGTTTCTACAACTTGATTGGAGTCCACCTGTGGTAAATTGAATTGATTGGACATGATTTGGAAAGACACACACCTGTCTATATAAGGTCCCACAGTTGACAGTGTATGTGAAAAAGCAAAAACCAAGCCATGAGGTCGAAGGAATTGTACGTAAAGCTCAGAGACAGGATTGTGCCGAGGCACAGATCTGGGGAAGGGTACCAAACAATGTCTGAAGCATTGAAGGTCCTCAAGAAAACAATGACCTCCATCATTCTTAAATGGAAGAAGTTTGGAAGCACCAAGACTCTTCCCGCCCAGACAAACTGAGCAATCAGGGGAGAAGGGCCTTGGTAAAGGAGGTGACCAAGAACCTGATGGTCACTCTGACAGAGCTCCAGAGTTCCTCTGTGGAGGTGGGAGACACTTCCAGAAGAACAACCATCTCTGCAGCACTCCACCAATCAGGCAGAAGCCACTCCTCAGTAAAAGGCACATGACAGCCCACTTGGAATTTGACAAAAGGCACCTAAAGGACTCTCAGTCCAGAAGAAACAAGATTCTCTGGTCTGATGTTTTTCAGTGGCAGGGACTGGGAGACTAGTCAAGATCAAGGAAAAGATGAACGGGGAAAAGTACAGCAAGATCCTTGAAAGCGGCAACTCTACCCCTCGTACTGAGCTAAAGGGTACAGCTGCCGCTTTCAAGGTGCGGGACTCTAACCCGGAAGCTTACAAGAAATCCCGCTATGCCCTGCGACGAACCATCAAACAGGCAAAGCGTCAATACAGGGCTAAGATTGAATCACACTACACGGGCTCCGACGCTCGTCGGATGTGGCAGGGCTTGCAAACTATTACAGACTACAAAGGGAAGCACAACCGCGAGCTGCCCAGTGACACGAGCCTACCAGACGAGCTAGCAACACTGAGCAACACTGAGGCATGCACGAGAGCATTAGCTGTTCCGGACGACTGTGTGATCACGCTCTCCGTAGCCGACGTGAGTAAGACGTTTAAACAGGTCAACATACACAGGGCTGCAGGGCCAGACGGATTACCAGGACGTGTGCTCCGGGCATGTGCTGACCAACTGGCAGGTGTTTTCACTGACATTTTCAACATGTCCCTGATTGAGTCTGTAATACAAACATGCTTCAAGCAGACCACCATAGTCCCTGTGCCCAAGAACCCAAAGGCAACCTGCCTAAATTACTACAGACCCGTAGCACTCACGTCTGTAGCCATGAAGTGCTTTGAAAGGCTGGTCATGGCTCACATCAACACCATTATCCCAGACACCCTAGAACCACTCCAATTTGCATACCGCCCAAACAGATCCACAGCAATCTCTATTGCACTCCACACTGCCCTTTCCTACCTGGACAAAAGGAACACCTATGTGAGAATGCTATTCATTGACTACAGCTCAGCGTTCAACACCATAATACCGTCAAAGCTCATCACTAAGCTAAGGAACCTGGGACTAAACACCTCCCTCTGCAACTGGATCCTGTACTTCCTGACGGGTCGCCCCCAGGTGGTGAGGGTAGGTAGCCACACATCTGCCACACTGATCCTCAACACTGGAGCTCCCCAGGGGTGCGTGCTCAGTCCCCTCCTGTACTCCCTGTTCACCCACGAACGCATGGCCAGGCACAAGTCCACAATCATTAAGTTTGCAGATGACACAACAGTGGTAGGCCTGATCAACGACGAGACAGCCTATAGGGAGGAGGTCAGAGACCTGGCCGGGTGGTGCCAGAATAACAACCTATCCCTCAACGTAACCAAGACTAAGGAGATGATTGTGGACTACAGGAAAAGGAGGACCGAGCACGTCCCCATTCTCATCGACGGGGCTGTAGTGGAGCAGGTTGAGAGCTTCAAATTCCTTGGTGTCCACATCAACAACAAACTACAATGGTCCAAACACACCAAGACAGTCGTGAAGAGGGCACGACAAAGCCTATTCCCCCTCAGGAAACTAATAAGATTTGGCATGGGTCCTGAGATCCTCAAAAGATTCCACAGCTGCAACATCGAGAGCATCCTGACCGGTTGCATCACTGCCTGGTACGGCAATTGCTCGGCCTCTGACCACAAGGCACTTCAGAGGGTAGTGCGCACGGCCCGATACATCACTGGGGCAAAGCTGCCTGCCATCCAGGACCTCTACACCAGGCAGTGTCAGAGGAAGGCCCTAAAAATTGTCAAAGACCCTAGCCACCCCAGTCATAGACTGTTCTCTCTACTACCGCATGGCAAGCGGTACCGGAGTGCCAAGTCTAGGACAAAAAGGCTTCTCAACAGTTTTTACCCCCAAGCCATAAGACTTCTGAACAGGTAACCAATGGTTACCTGGACTATTTACATTGTGTGCGCCCCTCTTTTACGCTGCTGCTACTCTCTGTTTATCTTATATGCATAGTCACTTTAACCTTACATCCATGTACATACTACCTCAATTGGCCCGACCAACCGGTGCTCCCGCACATTGGCTAACTGGGCTATCTGCATTGTGTCCCACCTCCCGCCAACCCCTCCTTTTACGCTACTGCTACTCTCTGTTCATCATATATGCATAGTCACTTTAACCATACCTACATGTACATACTACCTCAATAAGCCTGACTAACCGGTGTCTGTATATAGCCTTGCTACTCTTATTTTCAAATGTATTTTTACTGTTTTATTTCTTTACTTACCTACACACACACACACATACCTTTTTTTCGCACTATTGGTTAGAGCCTGTAAGTAAGCATTTCACTGTAAGGTCTACACCTGTTGTATTCGGCGCACGTGACAAATAAACTTCGATTTGATTTGATTTGAAAATGTGTTCCATTTGTCCGTAGCGCTTCGAGACAGCATTGTGTCAAGGCATAGATCTGGGCAAGGGTACCAAAACATTTCTGCAGCAATGAAGGTACCCAAGAACAAAATTCTTAAATGGAAGAAGTTTGGAACCACCAAGACTCTTCCTAGAGCTGGCCGCCCGGCCAAACTGAGCAATCGGGCGAGAAGAACCAAGAACCTGATTGTCACTCTGACAGAGCTCTAGAGTTCCTCTGTGGAGTTTGGAGAACCTTCCAGAAGGACAACCCTCTCTGCAGCTGAACGGAGCAAAGTACAGAGAGATCCTTAATGAAAACCTGCTCCAGAGCGCTCAGGACCTCAGATTGGGGCGAAGGTTCACCTTCCAATAGGACAACAACCCTAAGCACACAGCCAAGACAACGCAGGAGTGGCTTCAGGACAAGTATCTGAATGTCCATGAGTGACCCAGTCAGAGCCCGGACGTGAACCTGATCGAACATCTCTGGAGAGACCTGAAAATAGCTGTGCAGCGACGCTCCCCATCCAACCTGACAGAGCTTGAGAGGATCTCCAGAGAAGAATGAGAGAAACTCCCCAAATAAAGGTGTGCCAAGCTTGTAGCATCATACCCAAGAAGACTCCAGGCTGTAATCGCTGCCAAAGGTGCTTCAACAAAGTACTGATTAAAGGATCTGAATACTTATGTAAATGTGATATTTCAGTTTAAAATGTTTAATACATTTGGAAACATTTCTAAAAACCTGTTTTGGCTTTGTCATTATGGGGTATTGTGTGTAGATTGATGAGGAAAAAAACGATTGAATACATTTTAGAATAAGGCTGTAACATAACAAAAGGTGGAAAACGAAGGGGTGTGAATACTTTCCGAATGCACTGTAATTACATTGTATGCATCAGTCTTTTTTTATTGTAGCCCATCGTAAAAGACCATTTACTCAGAACACACTTGACTATATCAATACACAGTATACATCATTGCAAGCCTACATAGGTTGCATCCCAGATGGTACCCTATTCCCTATTTAGTACTTTTGACCAGGGAACATATGGTGCCATTTGGGACGCAGGCCTAATCTCTTTTCCGTACCTTGTAAAGCACGTTGCCCTCCTCCATAAGCTTCTGCAGGAGAATGATGAGGATGTCAGGCTTGGACGTGGCCATAGCCCAGGCTGCATTCCCTGTTGGTCCACACAGACATACACACACAGAGTAGAGTTACACCACTGCCGCTCCCCGACCCACGGACTATATTCACTAGGAAATTGGTAACAAGGTAAAGTTACCTAAAGATTGTACCTGATCGATCATAAGGCGACGTTCTGTAGCCTTACGGTTACATTGAAAGCAGTTTAGAAGAAGAGAAAAAGGATGAGAGATTGAAGGAAGGAAGGAAAGAGAAAAGGAATCATGCAAAGAGATAAAAGCATTCAGAAAGGCAGAAGATAATTTGAAACTGCTATGGCTATAAAATGTGATTTATTCATTTTGCACCTTTCCAAGCTTAAATTACCTCACGTTTTCTGCTTTTGTGTCGACCATTTTATTTCCTGCACTGATAATACTGAGAGAGTATGCCAGTGGATATACTGTACCTATAATTGCATTGATATGAAACAAAATGGTGATTTGCTGGTCGTAAAGGCAATTGAGATTATAGAGACTGATAGCATTGTGTGCTAAGAGCAGACTACATTGCTACCAGGGCAAGGGAGAGGGTTGGAGGTATTGGCCATTAGCTAACTCTGGGTGAGGTGCCTGGCTGTCCCACACTGCAGATGTAAAATGAGGCAGATAAGCTCTAGGCCTAGATAGCTCAGTGAATGTCATTTAGGTGATAAGTCACTTTCTCAAATTAGCCCACCAGCACACCTTTGGGAGAGAGGAAACTCACAGACACACAAAGAGAGCGCGAGAGAGAGAAAGAGCGGGAGGGAGAGAGAGAGAGAAATGCTACACATTAGGGTTGGGCGGTCTTCCAGATTTTCATACCGTCATACCATTTCTGTACCACACCGGGGTAAACGGTATTACCGAAAGTGCACACAAAGGGTGCCATTTACCCCCAAAAATAAATTATTGATTGAACGTCTCTGCTGTAACCAAAGAGATTGATATTGACATCTAGACACGTAGCTAGCAAGTTAGCAAACCAAATGCATAGCTGCTACCATGAGTTGGATATGATTTATTTGACACATCTTAACATTTCTTATAGTTCTACTTAACTTATAGTTCTAAGCAGTGGCGTAGCATGCACCCACGTCCAACCTCCAATAATAATAATAATTTAAGCGGTATATGGCCCAAGTCTACTACACACTAGGTGAATCCTGGTTGAAATCTGTTCAGTGTCATTGCCCTTGAATTTAGCACTAGGTTTGGGTAATATTACCATAGTATTGTCTATTGAGGATGACCGACAGCCGTTGTCGATGGTGACGACATCGCGATGTGACAGACGATACCCATTTCAACTTGACTGGCCCCGCGCAGTAAAGAGCAGGGCAGTGCATGGGTGACATTCCGAGTAGACCGCCTATATTCCTATTTGCTATAGCCTATTTCCAAAAAAGATGTTATACTTACAGAATGCAAGAGAACAATGTAGAATAACTTAAACATGGTAGACCTAAGGTAATAATGAGAGATCAACAACAATAGAAAGATAAAAAACGAATCTATTCTTACAGCTTTATTTTGAATGACCAACACTACAGGCTACAAGTGAAATTGAGCAAACATTATCAAGATGGAAAAATTGAACGAGAAGTCAAAAGAAAAAAGCCTAGAACTGAGAAAAGGTTATGAATGAAACGATGCGCAGCCTAGAGTTGGGCTAGGCCTGTTTCCATATTATTTTAACAATATGCAAACTACTGACATATAGCCTAGGCCAAGAGAGGAGGATGAGGCAAAAATGCTAATCATTTGATAATTATCCAGTTCTGAAGACAGAAGAGTTGCTTGCTCTGCAGCCCATGGTGATTTACCTAGTAGCCTATTCCAGAGTTGCTCTAGTCAATCACTTTTGATTCTTCTCGTCCCTCCCGCAGCATGTGCGCTTGCACTAGCTGTCTATTTAAACTTTTATTTTTTGTTATGTTTGGGGGGGGGGGGGGGGCGATAACATTGTCTATTGGCCGATTTCATAAGTACAGAATCACGATAGGACATTATTTCAAATTCGCGATTTTATCACTGAGCATCCAGATTCCATGGCGATAACCTCATTATATTTAGTGAGACTGGAAGCTCAAGTCAGCTTTCTCTCATTACTATCGTAAAGCCAAAGTAGTTCAATCACTAGACTATAAGGTTGTTGGAAAGAACACTGAAAGAACAGTGTATCTAGAAACAAACACAAATCATAGTTACAGTTCTTAGTTTCTTACCCAGTTTAGCCCCCTTCTTCAGCAGGGTCACCACTACCGATGTGTTCCGACACCCTATCGCCCGATCCAACGGCCTCATACCACTGTAGTCTACATGCTCTATCACGGCTCCTTTCTCCACCAGGTAATGGACCTTCACAACCGGAGAAACACAGTCAAACACACACTCTTAAGTCCCCTACAGTCAGAACAAACACTCTTAACTCTCCAATAGATATGTGGTAATTCCCAGCATTGTGTGTCTCATAAGGAGACCCAGAGCACTTGTGTTGGGCCTAACTAAGGGGCAGGCCTAGTGAGACCGATTTAGACTGAGCTTAATAACTGTCTGTCTGTCTCTATCTTGTCTGTCTTCCTGTCCCGTCCGTCCGTCTGCCTGTCTGTCAGTCTCACTGTCTGTCAATGTATCTCGCTCCTCACAATCTCCGCGTCGCCGTAGAAGGCGGCCAGGTCCAGCGGAGTCCGTCCATTCTTGTCCGTGTGGTCTATGACCGCACCCTTCTCCACCAGAAACTGCACAACGTTCTTATGTCCTTTCAAACACGCCCAGCTCATGGGCGTTAACCCTTCCTTGTCCATCGACGTCAACGACGCACCTAGTGAAGAATAAATCAAGCATTCAACAGCAGATTTATCAAAACCACAGCATATGACCTTCACTCAACAAACCATTCGATATTTGGGTACTTTTGAATTTGGATTGAATCTGACTTTAGAGAAAGAGCAAACTGGTTTACATTGTGACGGCTGACATAGCCTGCATCCCAAATGGCACCCTATTTCCTATACAGTGTGCTACTTTTGAGACTCCTATGAGCCCTGGTAAAAAAATAGTGCACTATGAAGGGAATAGGGTGCAATTTGGGACGCATAATGATCTAGCGTAGTATTGTGGTAGCTCACCCTTTGACAGCAGAAAGTCGGCAGTGCTCAGGTGGCCCTCGCACGCTGCCACCATAAGTAGTGTCCGTCCCTGTTTGTCACTGATGTTCACGTCAGCACCATGCTGCTGCTGCAGCAGCAGCTCTGCAATCTAACCCGCACACACGCGCACAAACAGACTTGAACTCCACTTCCTCGGGGTAAATCATCAAGGTTCCTTTGTAAGGTTCCAAGGTAACTGTAGTTTGAGGCAATATGATCGTGTGTGTGTCTCACCTGCCAGTGTCCTTGTCTGACAGCACAGAAGAGAGGGGAGACCCCCCTGCGGTTGACCTGCTGCACCACGGCCCCGTGCTCCAGCAGGAAGCCACACACGTCCATCTTGCCCCGGCCCGCCGCCGCCGTCAGAGCTGAGGAGACCAGAGGAAAGGTGTCAGGACTGGACCCGGGTCAGCTAGGGCACTACTGCCATAGCTGAATTGAGTCACTTTCTCAAATTAGTCCGCCAGCACACCTTTGGGAGAAAGGAAACTCACAGACACACAAAGAGAGCGCGAGAGAGAGAAAGAGCGGGAGGGAGAGAGAGAGAGAGACAGAGAGAGACGGAGAGAGAGAGAGAGAAACGCTACACATTAGGGTTCCATATTTCCATACCGTCATACCATTTCTGTACCACACCGGGGTAAACGGTATTACCGAAAGTGCACACAAAGGGTGCCATTTACCCCCAAAAATAAATTATTGATTGAACGTCTCTGCTGTAACCAAAAAGATTGATATTGACATCTAGCCACGTAGCTAGAAAGTGACTAATTTGAGGTGAGACCTCCCTCTAGTCCACATTTAAGTTGAAAACATACAGCATTTAGTTGTCTATCCACTGAGTGCCGATAATTGGACTAAAACACAATTCAGTATTATTTCCTTCTTGACAATATAACATAATTTAGATGGAAAACACAAGTGTCTGAATGTTTAAATCGAGGCTGATAAAGCTAACCTATAAGAAACAATACTGTCTTGATTGTATTGTTGTTTGCAAATCCATGTGAAATCTTATCTCTTGGAAACTTGTACTGTGCCTGTCATTATTAGACAGAAATAAACATAATACAGGTGATCACGAAGTTTGGCTGTTCACCCAGAAACCGTCCCAATGTTACACGAACGCACACACATTATGTATTTAGGTCTGCCATTAATACAAATACCGGAATTGTTAACTTGTGCCAAAAGAGAAAGCTTTGAGACTTGAGTAGTGATCTTATCTAATGTCTAGCAGAATAGCAGGTCCAAAATGATGACAACAGGGAAAAAACTCAATAAGATACCATTAATTTGCTGGTACATCTTTGCCATTTCTGTTACAGAATAGGTTAAGGTACTTTAAAGACAGATTCAAGTATCTTTAACCTAACATACTAAGATGCAGTGAAAAGAATACTACAGTCCATGTGTTTCTCATCTCCTGATTAGCACACTGAGCCATAGCAGTAGGCCCACATTCAGTGGATACTATACTTTACTAGGGGATGTGGTATATTTAAGCAATAAGGGAGGGACTCCCGAGGGAGTGTGGTATAAGGCCAATATACCACGGCTTAGGGCTGTTCTTTTGCACGACGCAACGCTGAATGCCTAGACACAGCCCTTAGCCGTGGGATATCGGCCATATATCACAACCCCCTGAGGTGCCTTATTGCTATTATAAACTGGTTACCAACATAATTAGAGCAGTAAAAATAAATGTTTTGTCATACCCGTGATATACGGTCTGATATACCACAGCTGTCAGCCAATCAGCATTCAGGGCTCGAACCACCCAGTTTATAATCAGATTCAAGTCTTGGATGAAAGTTGGTATCCGAACAATAAACCGACACAGAGAGAGACTGGTGGTACATTCGGATTCACCTCAGGAAAACGAAAGACCCAGATTAAAGACCCAGAGCCCCTGTCTCAGGCTGAGGGTTGTCATCCATCAGGATGGGAGTGTGAGCGGAGGGCCGTTACGTCTCAGCCAACCACAACCTCCATCTGCTCCCCTAGCATATCTCCTCAGAGCATCCAAATAGTAGTACCCTACTCTCTATGTAGCACACAACTTTTGACCAGGGCCCATAGGGAATAGGGTGCCATTTGGGACACAGCCTCTGGAACAACAGCAGTCTAAGACGGACATTATTGTTACTGTGCTCTCTTTCGGGGATGCATCCGTTTTGAGATGTTGATAGAATCCTATGTACCTCTATTAGTTGAACATTAGGGAACATCCAATGAAAAGCTTGGTCTGTATACTACTTTCAAACCCTACAGGAGACCCCAGTGGCATCCGTCTATGATCTTCCAAGGCCAATTCAATGCTTTTGATCTTCTCTCTGATCTCACAAACGTGTCTCTTTACTGTGCCCATTCCCTCTATATCTCTGTCTCTCCCTCCATCCTTCCTTCCCTCCTTCATAGAGCCAAGCAGATTGATATCTTAGTCATGTTCTGTAATAAGCTACTCAACTTTATCTTTCCTCCTAATCTGCCTCTCTCTCCGGTCTGGCCCACTAAGACTGCTGTCCTGAGGGGTGGACTGTAAATCACTGACTGATAAACAGACCAAACACGGACAGACCGGACCTCTTCCTGACCAAACTATCCCAAAGGCTGAAAGACTGTGCGCCAAATGGCAGCCTATTCCCAATAATTGTACACTACTTTTGACCAGAAGAACCCTATAGGCCCTGGTCAAAAGTAGTGCACAGTGTCCCGCGTCAGTTTGTAAACAAGCACTAGTCGCTCAAATGTAGTTGATTTAGCCGTTTTAGAAGGAGACCATTGCTGGGCTAACAAACTGGAGAAGCAGGGTCCCAGCTGCATCCGTCAGTCAAGGACACCTCAGCAACCTACAGTATCCATCACATGAAGACCTACTTCCTGACTGTGGCATCGTGGGAGTTGTGGTCTGTTTCTATAGGTCTAGGTCATTACAAGTTCACTCCACTAGCAGAGAAACTACTCTCTGACATATCATCCTGGTGTGCGTCCTCCCACCTGGGACTGGCATCCTTGACCGTGGTGTCACGACTGTTGTGTTTCCACACCGCTCTGCACGCTTGTCTACATACTCCGTAAGAGAAACCGCTCTCTCTCACCCCCCTCGTGTCGGGATGAATGACTGATGGGCGAGCGGCGCATGCAACAACCCACCGCCGTGTAAATAATTAAACACAACCAAACACTTAGAACACAGCCAACTAAACACCACATGTATTAAACACCTCCTATAAACGGGGGTGATTTCATCATTTAAAAAGATTCTTACAGGCATAATTACAGTGGATGAAAAGACAATATACGAGGCTACACCCAGTGGCGCAACTGAATATTTCATGATAATGAGAAGTTGATCTCATCGTTTTATTAAGTAATGTAGAAAATGTCAGGGCCACTGTTTGACTTGGCCACTGCATTACTCATTTGTGGCGTGTACAATTTATAACATGCACAAACCTCTTCTACAGATGGAAAACAACCTCCATTTGTCCATTTCTACAGAAACCACATAACCTCACAATAGCTCCTCTCTTGTAACTTGAGATATATGCTACGTGATCACAAAGGTTATACCGCACTGTGTCTATTTGTCTTTCCCCTAATCTTTTCCACTGCTGCGACTTATTCATATCTATTCTACAAAGAAGACACCACTATTACCCTTTCTCCTTCCCAGAGGTAAAACTCTGTCGTTCTGAGGGATTTTACATGATAGTGCCAACACAGAGACGTAATCCAATCTCTCGCTATCCAAACAAAGTACAGTGGGCCTATTTGCATAAAGATGTTATTTCTTTCACACTTTGCCTTTCAAATATGAAATTATATTTCTCTGACAGGTTGTTAACTGAAGGAATTTGTTCAGCGCTGCAGCGATGAATGTCAATTTTTGGGAGGGTATTTCACCTGGGCTATCTTACTGAGTTTTCTCCCGCTGTATAACTCCATACAGGCCTCTGGATTAGGTTTATAAACCCTCAAACAAAATTAATATTAAAGATTTCAGGCTGTGATATTCACTTGCAGTATTTCTAAGGCCGAACCAGTTCTGCTGCCTATGCCGTATCCACAACATTTAAGTGTAGATGTTCTTTTCTATATAGCCCTGTGATGGCTCTCCATTGAATTACAACCCAATCATACCCGTAAAGAGGCATTGAATACAGCCATTTAAGTGGAGCTCCCAAGTGGTCAGGAAGAGTGCAGAGAAGCGTAGCCTCTTTGTTTGCTAAAATACATATTTTAAACCAACCACAGCGCCCAAAATAATGCACATTTGCCTATCTTCTCGAATACAAAGTGTTGCTTTGAATGAGCCTAGTGCCAGGTGGGTGCAATTAGCTTTCAAAACGCGTTCATTTGCGGAGATGGGTGTTGGAGCACGTCTCCTTGTTTTAGCTCGCTGGTGTTGTGCCTGGCGTCATGGGGCCACCTGTGACCTGTATTAGCCTGGAACGGATGGGAGTTAGAAGGTTTAACATCCAGGTAAATACATAGAGCTCAGAGTTACAGTAAATGTTGGATCACTGTCAGCTACAGCTTGTCTGTCGAAACGTTGGACATAAATATTTTTGCATCTGAGCTCCTAGAGTGTGCGGCGCTCCTTTATTTTTTTAAGTGTTCCACTCCGCTAGCCAGCACCTCGCCTAAATAGGTGTGCGTTTCTGTCGCCTCTAGCTACAGCAGGTGGCACATACTGGATGACTTTGAGAATGAAGGCAAGCATGACTACTGATTATTCACAGCAATGGTCATGTCTACAGGGCCACCAGCCAAGGCCTGGGTGTAAATCCGCTCAGTTTAAAACACACCATACACACCTGCCTACCCGTTATAATAAATTAGCATTTTGTACTATACCTCTTGCACTACCGTCTAAACAAGTAAAAAGAAAGTAGACCTCTATCCTTCTCTAAGTAAGAAACAAAGTAGGTGGTGGGGGTGTGAACAGAAACGTTGTTTTGCAGCAGTGTGATGATGTAACAAGGTGCAAAACATGAAGCAGCACTTTATGATAAAAAACCCAAAAGGTTTCTGGCCCAATCTAAAATAACACTGGCCCATTCCTCAGCCCTACGAACATGTGGCCCCTAAGATGGAAAGTAGCCGTTTCCAGAGAAGAAGGGCCATTTCGAAAGGGGATATCTTTGTCCCTAGGATGTAATAAGCTCCAAAGCCCTTCAGCACTTTTTTGCCAGGAAATGTATTTTGCAGAAGCAGCACCAGTTAGCAGCAGTAGCACTGAGGAGAACGCATCATCGGTGTCCAAAATGGCACCCTATTCACTATGTAGTGCACTACTTTTGACAAGGGCCTATTGGGCTCTGGTCTAAAGTAGTGCACTATAGGGAATAGGGTACTATTTGTGATGCAGGGTCTATCTCTCCTAGACCTAATGGGCTGACCTACATCTCAGAGCCATTTGTTACTGCTAGGCTGGCTGTCTACACCAGCCTGGCATACTACTGAGGCCACAGAGAGACTATTGTTCACATTCTCTCTCATCATTAGATTGTTTGCTCTAATTTTTTTTTCTTTCTCACCATTAGACTGTGTGCTCTAAAAAAACACAGACATCATTAAATGAGCTGCCCGAATGATGAAGAGTTGGGAACTTCTGGACCATTTGAGGATTTCTGAGCAACAGTTGGTCACCATGATCATATAAAATGGATTTCTTTATTTGTGGGCCTTACAAGTGAAGTTCTGCTACTTGGAACACTTAACAGACACTCACAGATCCCGCTCTGTGCTGTTGTACTCTCATCTTTAACACACTACCTAAGAGAAGAGAATCTGTGGTGTCAGTCTCTGTCTGTCTTTATCTCCAGTGTGCAGCTTTCCACAAGAGGCCATGATGATAACAAAAACCACAAGAAGAATTTCTAAAAAGCTGTACTGCTGTAGCCAGCATTCCAAATGGCACCCTATTGCCTATGGACCCTGGCGAAAAGAAGTGCACTATTAAGGGAATAGGGTGCCATTTGGGAAACACTATCCTAACGATGTGTGTTTACTCATTCAGTACACAGAAATGCTGCACCAACATGAATGGGGATGGTACTGGTAAGTTGTAATGTTTATAAGCATAGGACAGTGGCAAATGTTTCAAACCCATCCCAGATCTCAGACCATTTTAATACTTCCATACCCAGAGGCCTCGTCTTTATTTTATTTGAATTAAAACAGACATTTGATTTATTCAGCACTTCTATGACAACCCTGCTGACTCATAGATATGACAACAGACTCCTGCTTATAGTCTGAGTCCCAAATGGCACTCTGTTCCCTATATAGTGCACTACTTTTGACCAGGGCCCATAGGGAATAGGGTGCTATGGACCCTGGCCAAAAATAGTGCACTATATATGGAATTAGGGTGCCATTTGGGATGCAACCTTAGACTTTTGTTCCCTGTTCCACTTGGCTTCCTGCACCATTACCAGGATCAATCTTAAATTGCTTTGACCTGCAGCCACCCCCTGCAAGTGCCAGCTCCATTTCTCCTGCTCCTGCTTTTTGTCTCTCAGCTGTTTGTTTTTTTATAGATTGGTTCTACATTTGCTGCCTCCTCCAAATGAGTTCCAGCATATACATTCAGCTGGCCATTAATTAGGCAATTTGGGACGTGTACATACATTTGTGGACTTTTAAATTATTCAGAAAGTATTCACACCCCTTAACTTTTTTCACATTTTGTTCTGTTACAAAGATTAAAATGGATTGAATTGTCATTTTTGGATAAAAAAATCTACTTTTTTATTTTTATTAATGGAAAATAAATTAGTTAAGTATTCAACCCCCTGAGTCAATACATGTTAGAATCACCGTTGGCAGCGATTACAGATGTGAGTCTTTCGGGGTAAGTCTCTAAGAGCTTTGTAAACCTGGATTGTACAATATTTGCCCACTATTACAAAAAAAAACATTTCAAGCTCTGTTAAGTTGATTGTTGATCAGCCATTTTCAAGTCTTGCCATATATATTCAAGCAGATTTAAGTCAAAACTGTAACAAGGCCACTCAGGAACATTCAATGTCGTCTAGGTAAGAAACTCCAGTGTATATTTGGCCTTGCGTTTTACAATGCCTGTAGAAAGTGTTACAACATGTGTTACAGCCTGAATTTTAAAATGATTAAATTGAGAATGTTTATCACTGGCCTACACACAATACCCCATAATGTCAAAGTGGAATGATGTTTGTAATTCCTTTTCCAAATTAATGAAAAATGAAAAGCTGAATTGTCTTGCTTCAATTCAACCCCTTTGGTAAGCCTAAAGTTCAGGAGTAAACATTTGCTTAACAAGTATAAGTTGCATGGACTCACTTCTAAAAACATGTTTTTACTTTGTCATTATGGGGTATTGTGTGTAGATGAGTGAGGAAAATGTAATCTATTTTTAATTCAGGCTAACGCAACAAAATGTGAAATAAGTCAATGGGTTTGAATACTTTCTGAAGGCACTGTAGGTTATTGTCCTACTGAAAGGGGGATTTGTCTCCTAGTGTCTGTTGGAAAGCAGACTGAACCAGGTTTTCCTCCAGGACTTTGTCTGTGCTTAGCTCGATACCGTTTATTTTTTATCCTAAAACACTCCCTAGTCTATACCCATAACATGATACTTATTATCTGAATTGTTAAGCCAATTTTTGATCCTGAAGTTATTTAGGCTTGCCATAACAAAGGGTTTTACTACTTATTCACTCAAGACATTTCAGATTCCATTTTGCTTTAATTTGTAAAAAAATTGCTAAAAACATTATTCCATTTTGACATTATGGGGTATTGTGTGTAGGCCAGTGTCACAAAATCTAAATGTAATCCATTTTAAATTCAGTCTGCATTAACAAAACGTGGAAAAAGTAAAGGGGTGTCAATACTTTCTAAAGGCACTGTACTGTAACTATTGATTCTTGAAGAATATAACTTATACATTTCTTGTTTGAATCTCAGTTTGCCCCTCTAAGTCCTAAGACTTCGACCTTTCCCAACATCTGCAGTATTACCACTGGGACTAAATGATTCATTTCAGATCTTTAACAGAAACTAAAGCTCTGGCTTGACTCCTACTAAGAGGAATAATGGCAGAGGAGAAAAACAGGACAAATGGCTTGGCATGACCTAAATGGACAATGTACTGCACCGATGACTCAGTGCTTAGAATGGACTGCTGGGAGCGATGCCTGTAATTCTGCTCTAAAGAAGAAAATCACTCAGTTAGCACTACCGATACAGGATAGCCTGATGACTCTCCATCCAGATAAAAGCCCAAATGAACAAAGCAGGGACGCTTTTAAGGGAAGGAGACAAGGAATATTGGGCAGGCTTTAAAAGTAAAAATGACCGCATATTTGTGGAAATGTGAATTACTACATCAGGGATTATATACTGGATTCAGCCGCGGGACAATTTTTTGGTGAGCAGATGGTCAGGGGGCCGGAACATAATTACAAATAATTAGCAAATTGACAGCAAGAAGCCCAAACAAAAATAATATTTGACTAAAACAATCATTACAAACCTTGCTTACATTTGTGTACGATCACATACACAGTTGAAGTCGGAAGTTTACATACACTTAGGTTGGAGTCATTAAAACTCATTTTTCAACCACTCCACAAATTTCTTGATAACAAACTATAGCTTTGGCAAGTCGGTTAGGACAGCTACTTTGTGCATGACACAGGTCACTTTTCCAACAATTGTTTACAAACAGATTATTTCACTTATAATTCACTGTATCACAATTCCAGTGGGTCAGAAGTTTACATACACTAAGTTGACTGTGCCTTTAAACAGCTTGGAAAATTCAAAGAAATTACATCATGGCTTTAAATGCTTCTGATAGGCTAATTGACATCATTTGAGTCAATTGGAGGTGAACCTGTGGATGTATTTCAAGGCCTACATTGTAACTCAGTGTCTCTTTGCTTGACATCATGGGAAAATCAAAAGAAATCAGCTAAGACTTCAGAAAAATAATTGAGACCCCCACAAGTCTGGTTCATCCTTGGGAGCAATTTCCAAAGCCTGAAGGTACCACGTTCATCTGTACAAACAATAGTACCCAAGTATAAACACCATGGGTCCACGCAGCCGTCATACTGCTCAGGAAGGAGACATGTTCTGTCTCCTAGAGATGAATGTACTTTGTGCGAAAAGTGCAAATCACTCCCAGAACAACAGCAAAGGACCTTGTGAAGATGCTAGAGGAAACAGGTACAAATATATCTGTATCCACAGTAAAACGAGTCCTATATAGACATAACCTGAAAGGCCGCTCAGCAAGGAAGAAGCCACTGCTCCAAAACCGCCCCAAAAAAAAGCAAGACTACGGTTTGCAACTGCACATGGGGACAAAGATCGTACTTTTTGGAGAAATGTCCTCTGGTCTGATGAAACAAAAATAGAACTGTTTGGCCATAATGACCATCGTTATGTTTGGAGGAAAAAGGGGGAAACTTGAAAGCCGAAGAACACCATCCCAACCATGAAGCACGGGGGTGGCAGCATCATGTTGTGGGGGTGCTTTGCTGCAAGAGGGACTGGTGCACTTCACAAAATAGATGGCATCATGAAGATGGAAAATTATGTGGATATATTGAAGCAGCATCTCAAGACATCGATCAGGAAGTTAAAGCTTGGTCGCAAATGGGTCTTCCAAATGGACAATGACCCCAAGCATACTTCCAAAGTTGTGGCAAAATGGCTTAAGGACAACAAAGTCAAGGTATTGGAGTGGCCATCACAAAGCCCTGACCTCAATCCTATAGAACATTTGTGGGCAGAACTGAAAAAGCGTGTGCGAGGCCTACAAACCTGACTCGGTTACATCAGCTCTGTCAGGAGGAATGGGCCTTGTGGGAAGCTTGTGAAAGGCTACCCGAAACGTTTGACCCAACGTTTGACCCAAGTTAAACACTGGGAATGTGATGAAAGAAATAAAAGCTGAAATAAATCATTCTCTCTACTATTATTCTGGCATTTCACATTCTTAAAGTGGTGATCCTAACTGACCTAAGACAGGGATTGTTACAAAGGTTAAATGTCAGGAATTGTGAAAAACTGAGTTTAAATGTATTTGGCTAAGGCTTATGTAAACTTCCGACTTCAACTGTATATCTCTAATATGCGTGAGAATACTTTGGAACAGATTTCCAAAGTTAGTGTTTTTACAGTCTTCAATTTTTTAAAGACTAAATAATTAAATAAAATCTCCCACGGCCAAATTCGGCCCGTGGGTCGCCAGTTGGAGAGCCCTGCAATACATAATGCAGATAGAATGTGTTATGCTGATGGAAAGGGACAACAACATAATTTCAGCAGTAATGTTCCACACTGATACTCCACCAGGTGATAACACAAAGGAAAGGGAGCAGTATAATGGAAGAAAAATAGAGAGAACACATACCTGTTTCTCCCCATAGAGTGTCATGGCCATCAATTTGCACGCCATGCTCGTTATTCAACACCAACAAGCCTCTGACAACCTGTCGAATGAGAAATGTTGATTAATGACACAGAATCCAGGCATCAAATAAAGCCTTGAGTTAGTTCTACGGCGCGCTGATTACATTGCAGAAAAACCGGAGCGATGAAACAACTTCAGCGAATCGATAAAATGCTGCCCGAGCAAATGATGCTTCTCTGGCGCATGATAAATTAATCATGGTGGACTAGAGCGCTGATGCCTGGACTATAGTGGCTGTATAGTGTCTATAGTAGATATTCGTCAGTGCTGTGTAGTACAGGTGCAGTGGTATTAATACCTTAATAGTGTTAACTAGCCCATTGTCTGTGCTCTCCTTTACTCTCCTCTTTTACTGGGCCCTCGGTGGAGGTGGAGGTCGATAGCTCACTCCGACCCACTTCTATAATACTGTCGAGCCCCAGGCTTAGTGTATAGGCCTAACGGTATCGCAGCCCTCTTAATGAGGAGCAGGCCAGAATCTACCAAAGCCCACTATGCTTCTCTTCTGGGTATCTGGCTGCAAGCATACTGCTGGATCAATACTCCTACAGCATGTCTCATCAGTGGAAACAAAAAAACATCAGTGATGGCAGCATCAGTGATTCTCTGTGGAGTGTCTTCTGTTTCCAACCTAAAGAGGTGAGGTTGTGTTGTGGCACTGTGTGGGAAAACTTTCCTGATTATAGTAAGGTACTAAGGACTTGTGGTTATTGTGGGTGTACAGTAAAGTAAAAAGTACAGTACAGTAGGTGGGTGCGTCCCAAATGGCACCCTGTTCCCTACATAGTGCACTCCTTTTGACGACAGTAGTTCACTATTTAGGTAATACAATGCCATTTGGGATTTCACAGGTGTCCCCTGACTGACCTGCGTGTGTCCCATGCTGGAGGCAGCGATGAGAGCCTGCTGGAGGGCCTTGTTCTTCAGGCTGCAGTTCTGCTGCTGGCCCTCGGGGGTCCACTCCAGCTCCAGTAGGTGGTGGATGATGTCAGGGTGGCACCTCAGAGCAGCATGGACCAGAGCACACTGACCGCTCTTGTCCACATGGTCAACCTAGAACACACAACAGCAGTGCTTATCTGAACATGTTTTATATGCTGTGACGTTGCTCTTGCTTCACTCTCCCAGAGTGGCTTTACAATCAAAGTGAGATCTTATCCAATATCAAAGCGGTGAAAGGTGACAGAGCTAGAGCGGTGTTTGTCAGACCTTGAGAAGTCCTGAAAATCGCTCTTCTCACAAAATCGTCTGTAGCGTCCGAACAAACTTTTATGACCCCTCTTTGGACAGATGAGTCTCATGAACACGATGGTGTTCTCCGTTTTGCCCTGTGACCGACAAAAGGATCTTGGGACTCTTCTGTCGGTAGAGCCGATCTGATGACTTCTGTCTGTAGCGTCCGAACAGTTTGGCCTACACACTAGTATAACCCCTCTGTGGAAAGGTGAGACTCTAACGAACACGTGCATGTTTTGCTCTAGGGCGCCCACAGGCCTCAAGACTCGTCTGAAGGTCCCCATGTACCAGTTGAAAAAGTGAATGGAAGTATATATGTAGACTGTTTAGTGCCAAAAATCAGGGGATAAATACATGGTATGACCTTAAAACAATTTCATACAGCTTAGTAGAACCCCCCCCCATTACAGGAAAAGCTAGAATCATGGTTAGCCCTGATCCTGTAGTTGTCTGAGGAGTCTAAACTCTAGGGGTAGTACTACCAACCTTGGCTCCTCTTTTGCAGAGCAGACTGACCAGGCCAAGGTGTCCGGCGGCTGAGGCAAAGGAGAGAGGGCTCATGCCGTTCTCGGACACCACGTCGACGGTGGCCCCGAACTCCAGCAGCAGGCCAGCCATCTCCTGGTGGCCTAAGTGGGACTGGACACACAGCACCGGGCTGTTGTTCAGCACCTCTGTCCGGTAGTTCACGTTGGCCCCGCCCAGCATCAGTAGACGACTCACCTGCAAAAGCAGCACACATTAAATATAAAAGGAATCTTATCTAACCGTGTAAGAAAAACGTAAGCATGGAATTCAACTTTTTGGCTTCTTAATGTGTAAAAGAGAATAGAACACTGAATTCTGCCAGAGACAATTCAGTAAAAAATAAATAATAATAATTCCTTTCTTGCTTGAAACATCACCTCGTCACATTTCTGAGATTAGTTTTAAACAAAGTTGGAGCATGCATGTACTAATTTAGAAACACATTCAACACAAGAGTAAACATTCTTCGTATTCTTCTTCTCCTTGATAAGGAAATGAATTATACATGTTTGATCAGACAGTGCTGTGAGTGGAGCCCAGAGAGTGTTAAAACCAGAGGAAATTGAATTTGTTTATTTACAGGCGGAACCGCACTTGAATAAATTAGCACCAATGATTCCAAGGGGGCCTTGGAGGAAAAGGAACAAGCTCACTCTGTCTGTGGCTGTTTACATGAGCAATGTTACACTCAAACAGAATATTTCACTCCGGGAAAACAGGGAAGACAATGTGTAATAAAACGCCACTATAAGAATACTGCTAATGGCAAAGAAAAATATATGATTGTTTTTTACTTAAAGCTAGAATATAATGAATATGCCCTAAGATAGCTATTTCCTTCCTCTCGCCATAATAGAGTAGGCACAGACACATAATTTAGGCATAATTTAATATCAAAAATCATTTTACCCGCTCCGCCATTAACGTGGCCCTTTTTGTTTATTAAATCAGTACTAATCTAAAAGGGCCCTGTAATTACTTAGAACGGCACAGCCTCCTTTTCCTCCACAGAGAGCAGCATCACAGATAGCAATGGATCAAATTAACGGCAGAGAGTGCAACAACCTGCATCAATCTATCTGAGCCCAGTGAGAATCTTGGTGAGATTTCCAATGGGCCGTTGCTCATTAGTGGGGAGGCCACACTCATCACCGTAAGTGAGTGTTTCCAGGAACAGAATGCCTTATCAAAACACACGCCGGGAGCAGTCAGTGGAATTAAAAAGCACTCAGGGAGGACATTTGAGGTGAGGAGAGTAGATTACAATAATACCACTGTGCTAATACAAATCACTGGTGGGAAAATGTGATAGGAAAAAAATTCAGGGAGACCAATGACCATCAACTTGAATGTATTCTGGTACCACACACACAAGAAAATATGTCAGTGCTGGCGGTCTCCCATTGCTGAAGGCGAAATCCTGTACCCAGAAAACATATTTACCTATTTTTGATCAACTTTTCCCATCACCGAAGGCAAATCTATAATCAGGAATAAATGTTTACATCTACATTTTCCGAAGCTCACTCCCGAGTCCCTATACTCTGTAGTAGTTGCCACGCGAGATTACCGGGTGATCCCAGATGGCAGTGCACCTTCAGGGAGAATTCAGTAAACTCTGGAAAAGTTGGATATAAACGCTTCTTTTCACACATTGTATAGCCCATACCGATGGGTAGATTTGCCTTCGGTGATGGGAAACGTTTCCCAGAAATAGGTAAAGAAAAGGGCTGGTAAACATATTTTAGGGCGACGGGAGTGAAGAGGTTAGGGGTTGTTTAGTGGTAGCGCTGCTGCTCGCGGACCACATATTGCCACTGGATGAATGGGTTTAAACCCTGACTGCACCACTGTTCATTCTATGTCCCTCTATCTCTCCATCTCAATAACGTCTTCGCTGTATCTAGCAATAACAAGTACAATATACCGTGAAAATAAACAATAAATAACTAGCAGTATGTCAGTCAGTATGTCAAGGCAGTGCTCCACGTGAGAGTCTAGGGTTCTGGAGGGGGGAGCTGGGTGGGTAGTCTTACCTTGACGTTGGGGGTGTAGAGGTTCCTCAGAGAGGCCAGGGCTGCAGAGAGGCCGTCAGCGCTGCAGCTGATCCACAGGGCCTGCAGCACGCTGGACGACACGCCTGTCTTCTTACTCAGACCCTGAGGACAGAGACGGAGAATCCATGCACACACACCAGGTCAATAAACCAGTGATGAATGCACTCAGAGCCTTCGCTCCTCTGATGATACCATCCACATCTATCTTGATTAATAAATAAACATACATACATGTATGTACTCTAAAATTCACAAAAGGAATTGAACACAAGGTGGGATATACACTGTAAGCTTCTGGGTCAGTATGCATCAAGAGTCTCAGAGTAGGATTGCTGATCTAGGATCAGGTCCCCCCGGCCATGTAATTTGATTCATTGTGATCGAAAAGGCTAAACTGATCCTAGATCAGCACTCCGACTCTGAGACGCTTTGAGAATACTGTCCCAGAACTACTGTAAGTAGCTAGTCTCTTGTACCTTGAAGATGTGTGCTTTAAGGATATGGTGGCCCAGCTCCATGGTCTGCTGCCGGTTCAGTTTCCCCTCTTGTCGTGACAGCATGAAGGCCATGAGCGCGTGTCCACTCCTGTAGAGGAAACACAAAGATAATTCCCATCACCTATTTGCTTTACTATCAACTAAAAATTTGCAAGGTTATGGAAAAACATTAGTTGTCTACATGTGATTATGTCATGGTAGGATGTTCTTAGTTTGTATCAATGTGAGAAATACATCGATACATCCACATTCGAGCTTGGCCGATTGGGGAGTGGCGGCTGCGTTTCTAATTCAAACAAAAGCGTTTTTTTTAAATTCGCCCAGGCAATCGGAGATAGATCATTGCGATTTAAAATGTATTGTCTTGCGAGATTGGAGAGTTTGTTGTCATCATGATACATTATTCTATCAATTACTCCACGCCGCTCTCTCTCTGTCGGTCTGAATAAACGCTGTTAAACGCTGTCTAGTCCCTGCCTGGCTAGGGCCACGAGGAGGACAAGCGATGTGGACTACAGAATGCAGCCCTTGTGTTGTATCCACTCCCTTTCCTCTCCTCACTGTAGATCTGCTTGCAAGTGTTAATTACCAGAGAACTTCATTAAAAGGCCACGCTTGACCACCGTTTCACTTTGATCCTTTTCCATTAATGTGAGCTTTCTCTTTTAAATGGGAAAATAACAAGCTGGCAGCTAGCTAGTGTGGCTAAACGCTTTCTTCTAGCTCTCTGTGTCTGTCCTTGTGCCAGGTCTTCGCTTGCTTTTGTTTTCACAGATTGTGTTGGAAGGGGAGAAAGGGTGTAAAGAGGTAGGTCAGTAACTGCAGCTTAGAGGAGGTAGGCATAGGTGAGTCAGGACAGAGAGAAAGTGAGTTCACCCAGGTTGCATCCCAAATGGCACCCTATTCCCTATGTAGTGCACTGCTTCTGACTAGGGCCCATATGGCCTTTATAGGAAATAGGTTGCCATTTGGGACACATAGCCCAGTCTGATTAGTGTGCATTACACTCTTATATAAAAAAAGGTGCTATCTAGAACCTAAAAGGGTTCTTCAGCTGTCCCCATAGGAGAACCCTTTTTGGTTCCAGGTAGAACCTTTTTGAGTTCAATGTAGAACATTTTACACAGAGGGTTCTACCCAGAACCAAAAAGGGTTCTACCTGAAAAAACATTTGTTTACATCCCTGTTAGTCAGCACTTATTATTTGCCAAGATAATCCATCCACCTCACAGGTGTGGCATATCAAGAAGCCGATTTTGAAAAAGCATGATCATTACACAGGTGCACCTTGTGCTGGGGGACAATAAAAGGCCACTCTAAAATGTGCAGTTTTGTGACACAACACAATGCCACAGATGTCTCAAGTTTTGAGGGAAGGTGCAATTGGCATGCTGACTGCAGGTATGTCCACCATAGCTGTTGCCAGAGAAGTGATTGTTCATTTCTCTACCATAAGCTGCCTCCAATGTTGTTTTAGAGAATTTGGCAGTACATCCAGCCGGCCTCACAACCGCAGACCACGCCAGCCTAGGACCTCACCTCACCAATTTCACCTGTGGGATCGTCCGGAGGGGGGGGGGGGGGGGGGGGGACTCATTCTGATTGGCTGGGTGCCATCCCAGGCCTACCCATGGCTGCACCCCTGCCCAGTCATGTGAAATCCATTGATTACGGCCTAATTTATTTATTTGAATTGACTGATTTCCTTAAATGAACTGTAACGCAGTAAAATCTTTGAATTTGTTGCGTTTATATTTTTGATCAGTGTGAAATCAAGTGGAACATGCAGCAGATTTCTTGTTAATATTTCAGATGGGATGCATACATATTTAAATTCCAGAACCTCTTTCTTCTCCCTTCCCTTACACCAATGTTTTTACTTTCTTCCCTCTTGATTTGCATAAACCAGATTTATTATCCCACAATCTTTAATACCAAATCATGTTTGTTTGCAAAGAGTTCTCTTTAAATCAACAATAACACTGTGTTGATGCTTTAGGGACAGCATAACAAGTTATCGGTGTTATTGTTATAGTAGTAATGTTAGCTACTGTATAGTATTCATTTGTTACTAAGCCTACAGTTTGCCAACTTCAGAGTATCTCTGTAAAAAGAAAAGCATGTTTCAGAACAAACTCAGTTTCACCACTTGCCAGAGGTGTCTAAAGTCCACAGATAGCTATTTCCACTGAATAGTGTTTATGAAAACATCCTTGTCAGTAAACATCCAGCCTCAGTGAACTTGAGCAAAATTTCCCTGCACGCACAGCACTGAAGGAGCCTTACATTTCCTGGCTTTCAACCCATCAGTTAGATCCCCAGTAAGATAATGTGACCTACGATGTATGGTGACAACCCCTGTGTTTCAGCCACACAACATCGACCGCGTCCCAAATGGAACCCTATTCCCCCTTTAGTGCCCTATTTTTGACCAGACCACTACCCTCCCCTGGCTAGTTTCCTCACCCAGCAGAGCACAGCTTAACAGCAACAGAAATAAATATGACTTGTCAGCTTCTGTTTCAGAGTTGAGCTGTAAATTCCGTCATTTGTTCTGCAGCAAAACGCCGTCCTCTACCCCCCCTTGGGGATTCCACAAGTAGCCTACCCCAGTGTTTCAATCAATGGCGGTATACAAACCGGGGAGCGATAACATATCTGACGGAGTGAAAAGGAGTGGATTGATATAACTCAAAAGGGAACGCGTTGACACTGTCTTGAATGTTCGATTTCCTCTTCAAGTGAAGAAACAGACATCATCAGACATCAGACGTCTCCCAGGCAGAGATGAGTCACGCACAACTTTTCTCCCTCTTTAGTGCACAAACCACCCTTCAAAACTGGCTCGAGCTTGTTTGCTCCTCGAACAAAATGGTAGGTTGTCTCCCTCGCTATTTACATTTTAAAAAGCGTCTGAAGAGCAGAATATTCAGAACCAAACAAGGTACAGTAATTATGTCTTGTCCTTCTGAGTGCTAGCAGAAATGCCAGTGAGCCATCCCTAGGCAACCGCACATTTCACTCATGGTAGAGAGGGTGCATTTTCCATTTAACAAAACGGATTTACTGAAAAGAGAAATCTCCTAGGGCCCTATAAAATCTGCGCTGCGGAAAAAGAGGACAGAATCACGGAATCCAGAAACATTTTACGGAATTCAACAATATATAAAAATGTATTGAATAGGAAATCAACATTATGTATTGAACTTATTAGAAAAGGCATACATTTGCTAAAGTACATCATAAGACAACTAACCTGGGTAAATTTGAGTTAGCTTAACTCACCTGGGGTCACAGAAGAAATCGGTGCTCTCTCCGTCCGTCCTCCACACCAGCCACTCTCTGAAGGACGGGTGGCAAAACATGCGTGTCTTGTCCCGTCGTTTGATGAGGAAAGAGGACAGCGTCTCCATGCACTGCTGGAAGTCGCCCCAGGGAAGCTCGCCGCTCACGGCACCCGCGTTGATGGCATGGAACAGCTGCTCGTCTGTCATGGGGTGTAACGATGCCAACGCCACGTTGAGGATGGGCAGCGAGCGCTCGAAAGCCGACTGGGTCATAAACTTCATATTGCATTGGAGTAAGTAGAGCTCGGCCAATGACACGGGCACCACCTTGTAGCTGGCGCTCTTGATGACCAGGTGCCCCCTCTCGAACAGGTCCAGGGTCAGTTTGAGGTACAGGTAGGAACCCTGGCTGCGGGCAATCAGGTGGCTGCTCACCTTGCCCACGATGATAGGGTCAGCCTTGCCATTGAGGGAGATGTTGTTCATGATGTCCTTGCTGCCATTGATGCGGTACTGGATGTAGGCGTTGAGGTCCGTGTTGATCTCTTTGTTCTCGGGGAATTCGTCCAGAGAGATCTTGGAAAAGGGGAGGAGGCTGGTGATTTCCTACGGAAGACACAATGACATGGTTATTAGATTTACTACAGCACTTTAATAGCATGTTGTTATATTATATACTGGGTGGTTCGAGTCCTCCATGCTGATTGGCTGAAAGCTGTGGTATATCAGATCGTATACCATGAGTATGACAAAACATTTATTTTTACTGCTCTAATTACGTTGGTAACCAGTTTATAATAGCAATAAGGCACCTCAGGGGGTTGTGATATATGGCCGATATCCCACGGCTAAGGGCTGTATCCAGACACTCTGCGTTGAGTCGTGCATAAGAACAGCCCTTAGCAGTGGTATATTGGCCATATACCACACCCCATCACACCTTATTGGTTAATTATATTATAAGTATTTGTTCTGCAGTACCATCACCCATACAGAAAATTCTATGTATATGTAAATGAGAAAGTGGGTAAAACAACTAGATGGTAATAGTACATGAAGAACAATTGGTGGGACTTGCTTTAACTCCTTAAACATTTTTGTGGTTGTGGTAGCAGTTTAAAAAGTAATATTTTACTATTTAAAGCAGTTACATATAATCAGAGTTAAATGTAGTAAAATAATTGGTCTGATCACCTTGATAGACCACTATATCAACCATATTACTTTGGATTGTGTGTCACGCCCTGGCCTTAGTATTCTTTGTTTTCTTTATTATTTTAGTTAGGTCAGGGTGTGACATGGGTATTTATGTGGGTTTTGTAGTGTCCAGGGTGATTGTAAGGTTTAGGGGGTTTATTTAGAGTAGTTGGGTTTATGTTTAGTATAGTTGTCTAGCTGTGTCTATGTTGTGTGTAGTTGTCTAGGAAAGTCTATGGTTGCCTGAATGGGTTCCCAATTAGAGACAGCTGGTTTCTGTTGTCTCTGATTGGGAGCCATATTTAAGGTAGCCATAGGCTTTAGTTTGTTGTGGGGAATTGTCTATGTCTGAACGTTTGTAGCCTGTGTGTGTGCACTACGTTTATTAGCTTCACGGTCGTTTATTGTTTTGTTAGTTTGTAAGTGTTTTGTTTCTTTTTGCCTTCTTCTATAATAAAAGGAAGATGGCTTATTTTCCACATGCTGCGTTTCGGTCCGTCTCACTCCCACATGATCGTGACAGAATTCCCCACCATCATCGGATCAAGCAGCGTGTGCAACAACAACAGGACCCACCTACACTGGACTATTGGAATTGGGAGAAAATTCTGGACCGAGAAATACCAGGAGAATATAACCGCCCCAAAGCTGAGCTGGAGGCAGCGAAGGCAGAGAGGCGGAGATATGAGGAGTCAGCAAGGAGACGTGGCTGGAAGCCTGAAAAGCCCGTGAGTACTACCCAAAAATTTCTTGGGGGGGGGTCTAAGAGGTAGTGGGCCAAGGGCAGGTAGGAGACCTGCGCCCACTTCCCAGGCTAACCGTGGAGAGCGGGAGTACGGGCAGACGCCGTGTTACGCAGTAGAGCGCACGGTGTCTCCTGTACGGGTGCATAGCCCAGTGCGGGTTATTCCACCTCAACACACTGGTAGGGCTAGATTGGGCATTGAGCCAAATGTCATGAAGCCGGCCCTACATATCTGGCCACCAGTATGTCTCCTTGGGCCGGCTTACATGGCACCAGCCTTACGCATGGTGTCCCCGGTTCGCCTACATAGACCGGTGCGGGTTATTCCACCTCCCCGCACTGGTCGGGCGACGGGGAGCATTCAACCAGGTAAGGTTGGGCAGGCTCGGTGCTCAAGGGAGCCAGTACGCCTGCACGGTCCGGTATTTCCGGCGCCACCTCCCCGCCCCAGCCTAGTACCACCAGTGCCTACACCACGCACCAGGCTTCCAGTGCGTTTTCAGAGCCCTGTTTCTCCTCCACGCACTCTCCCTATGGTGCGTGTCTCCAGCCCAGTGCCTCCAGTTCCGGCACCATGCACTAAGCCACCTGTGCGTCTCCTGAGTCCTGTACACACTGTTATTTCTCCCCGCACTCGTCCTGAGGTGCGTGCCCTCAGTCCGGTACCACGCACCAGGCATATAGTGCGCTTTGAGAACTCAGTGTGCCCTGTTGTTGTTCCCCGCACTAGCCTGAAGGTGCGTGTCCTTAGCCCGGTACCTCCAGTTCCGGCACCACGCACCAGGCCTACAGTGCGTCTCAGCCGGCCAGAGTCTGCCGTCTGCCCAACGGTGACTGAACTGCCCGTCTGTATTGAGCCTTCAAAGCCGCCCGTCTGCCATGAGCTTGCAAAGCCGCCCGTCTGCCATGAGCCTACAGAGCCTTCCGCCAGACAGGAGCCGCTAGAGCATTCCGCCAGACAGGAGCCGCTAGAGCATTCCGCCAGACAGGATCAGTCTGAGCCATCCGTCTCCCCAGCGCCGTCTGAGCCATCCGTCTCCCCAGCGCCGTCTGAGCAATCCGTCTCCCCAGCGCCGTCTGAGCCATCCGTCTCCCCAGCGCCGTCTGAGCCATCCGTCTCCCCAGCGCCGTCTGAGCCATCCGTCTCCCCAGCGCCGTCTGAGCCATCCGTCTCCCCAGCGCCGTCTGAGCCATCCGTCTGTCCCGAGCCAGTAGAGCCGCCCGTCTGTCCAGAGCCGTCAGAGCCGTTAGTCAGTCGGGAGCCGCTAGAGCCATTCGTCAGACAGGATCTGCCAGAGCCGCCAACCAGACAGGATCTGCCAGAGCCGCCAACCAGACAGGATCTGCCAGAGCCGCCAACCAGACAGGATCTGCCAGAGCCGCCAACCAGACAGGATCTGCCAGAGCCGCCAACCAGACAGGATCTGCCAGAGCCGTCAGTGAGCCATGAGCGTCCAGAGCCGTCAGCCAGCCATGAGCGTCCAGAGCCGTCAGCCAGTCATGAGCTGTTCCTCAGCCCAGAGCGGCTATTTATCCAGAACTGCCCCTCAGTCCAGAGCTGTCTCTCTGTCCGGAGCTGCCTTTCAGTCCGGAGTTGCCCCTCTATCCTGAGCTACCTCTCTATCCTGAGCTACCTCTCTATCCTGAGCTATCCCTCTGTCCTGAGCTATCCCTCTGTCCTGAGCTATTCCTCTGTCCTGAGCTATTCCTCTATCCCGGTGCTGCCCCTTGTGTCGATGTTACCCAAAAGATTAAGTGGGGGTAATATGAGGGTGGTCATTTGTAGGGGGAGATATAAGCTGGGATTGACTATGGTGGGGTGGGGACCTCGCCCTGAGCCTGAGCCACCACCGTGGTCAGATGCCCACCCAGACCCTCCCCTAGACTTTGTGCTGGTACGCCCGGAGTTCGCACCTTAAGGGGGGGGCAATGTCCCGCCCTGGCCTTAGTATTCTTTGTTTTCTTTATTATTTTAGTTAGGTCAGGGTGTGACATGGGTATTTATGTGGGTTTTGTAGTGTCCAGGGTGATTGTAAGGTTTAGGGGGTTTATTTAGAGTAGTTGGGTTTATGTTTAGTATAGTTGTCTAGCTGTGTCTATGTTGTGTGTAGTTGTCTAGGAAAGTCTATGGTTGCCTGAATGGGTTCCCAATTAGAGACAGCTGGTTTCTGTTGTCTCTGATTGGGAGCCATATTTAAGGTAGCCATAGGCTTTAGTTTGTTGTGGGGAATTGTCTATGTCTGAACGTTTGTAGCCTGTGTGTGTGCACTACGTTTATTAGCTTCACGGTCGTTTATTGTTTTGTTAGTTTGTAAGTGTTTTGTTTCGTTTTGCCTTCTTCTATAATAAAAGGAAGATGGCTTATTTTCCACATGCTGCGTTTTGGTCCGTCTCACTCCCACACGATCGTGACATTGTGAGTCAGTTGGATCACAAATTTCTAAACTGCAGTTATTGAGTGTGAAAACAAAAAGAAGACAAAGTGATCTTCTGTCATAAAACGGGAATAAAAGGGAGGATCATGTGGACAACACTCTTAGGAAAGCAAAGCAACTCTCATTCAAGCTGTGGGTTTCAGATAAACAGATGCACGATTGACTTTTGCAAAATGTTCAGTGTAAAAGAAGTTTGATTTGAGTTGAATGATGTAATGATTAGAAAATTTTAGGCTACAATTTGGGAAGAGAAATAGGATTGTGGATCTAGTGATGACAGCTCTTTAAAAGTATTTTTATGGTTGTTGAAGAACTATGCAGAATAGGTTTGTATGCAGACCTACTGATAGCTAGCTGTTGTTCTAATAGATTAACTCTTTAGGCTAACAGTGAATACTTAAAGTACATTTCCTGAAGAAAATGTGGTGTGTTTGCTAGAAGGTTTTAAACTACAGTTGAAGTCGGACGTTTATATACACCTTAGCCAAATACATTTAAACTCAGTTTTTCACAATTCCTGACATTTAATCCTAGTAAAAATTCCTGTCTTAGGTCAGTTAGGATCACCACTTTATTTTAAGAATGTGAAATGTCAGAATAATAGGAGAGAGAATGATTTATTTCGGCTTTTATTTCTTTCATCACATTCCCAGTGGGTCACTCAATTAGTATTTGGTAGCATTGCCTTTAAATTGTTTAACTTGGGTCAAACATTTCAGGTAGCCTTCCACAAGCTTCCCACAATAAGTTGGGTGAATTTTGGCCCATTCCTTTTGACAGAGCTGGTGTAACTGAGTCAGCTTTGTAGTCCTCCTTGCTTGCACACGCTTTTTCAGTTCTGCCCACAAATGTTCTATAGGATTGAGGTCAGGGCTTTGTGATGGCCACTCCAATACCTTGACTTTGTTGTCTTTAAGCCATTTTGCCACAACTTTGGAAGTATGCTTGGGGTCATTGTCCATTTGGAATACCCATTTGCGACCAAGCTTTAAATTCCTGACTGATGTCTTGAGATGTTGCTTCAATATATCCACATCATTTTCCATCCTCATGATGCTATCTATTTTGTGAAGTGCACCAGTCCCTCTTGCAGCAAAGCACCCCCACAACATGATGCTGCCACCCCCGTGCTTCACGGTTGGGTTGGGGTTCTTCGGCTTGCAAGCCTCCTCCAAACATAATGATGGTCATTATGGCCAAACAGTTCTATTTTTGTTTCATCAGACCAGAGGACATTTCTCCAAAAAGTACGATCTTTGTCCCCATGTGCAGTTGCAAACCGTAGTCTGGCTTTTTTATGGCGGTTTTGGAGCAGTGGCTTCTTCCTTGCTGAGCGGCCTTTCAGGTTATGTTGATATATGACTCGTTTTACTGTGGATCTAGATATTTTTGTACCCGTTTCCTCCAGCGTCTTCACAAGGTCCTTTGCTGTTGTTCTGGGATTGATTTGCACTTTTCGCACAAAAGTACATTCATCTCTAGGAGACAGAACATGTCTCCTTCCTGAGCGGTATGATGGCTGCGTGGTCCGATGGTGCTCATACTTGCGTACTATTGTTTGTATAGATGCACGTGGTACCTTTAGGCGTTTGGAAATTGCTCCCAAGGATGAACCAGACTTGTGGAGGTCTACAAATCTTTTTCTGAAGTCTTAGCTGATTTCTTTTGATTTCCCCATGATATTAAGCAAAGAGGCACTGAATTTGAAGGTAGGCCTTGAAATACATCCACAGGTACACCTCCAATTGACTCAAAATATGTCAATTAGCCTATCAGAAGCTTCTGAAGCCATGACATCATTTTCTGGAATTTTCAAAGCTGTTTAAAGGCACAGTCAACTTAGTGTTTGTAAACTTCTGACCCACTGGAATTGTGATACAGTGAAATAATTTGTCTGTAAACAATTGTTGGAAAAATTACTTGTGTCATGCACAAAGTAGATGTTCTAACTGACTTGCCAAAACTATAGTTTGTTAACAAGAAATTTGTGGAGTTTTTGAAAAATGAGTTGTAATGACTCCAACCTAAGTATATGTAAACTTCCGACTTCAACTGTATGTATGCTTTTGAAATATGTTATAGAAGTGGTAGTGTCGTCGGTAGTAATGGTGATGACTGTTTAATAGTTGGAAAAAGTAGGTAGATAACAAGTTAGGATAGCTTGAACACATGAAAGATGGTTCGGTGTATATAGCTTGAACGGTTCAATAGTTACCGTTGGTAAGTTCTATTATGCAAATGTGTGCTAATATATATAGTTATAGTCAATATATTTTAACAGAAAAATGCTAAATCAACTATATCATTTACACCTAAGCGTATGCCCAGAATTCTAAATTCATATTCCACAATCATATCTCTCCTGACCACAGAAACGAGCGCAAAATTAAGAGCTAAACGGACAATCTTCTGTATCATGAGTGGATCCTCCAGCTCTTCTTATCAGCCCAAGGTCAGTAAGCACAGAGGCATAGCTGGAGCACTAAGCTATCGGCAGACACTCGCCACTGTGTTTGCTAACAAAGGCTTTGTGAAATGGGAGACTGAGCGCTGGAGACAGTAAGAGATGGGGCCATTGGGGACACTTTTAGCGGGCACGCTGTGGACACAGCCCACACTTCAATCACACTCCTCAGGGTCAGAGAAATCAATCCACCTTAATCCTGCTGCAATCTCCCTGCCTTTCTGGGTAATGCAGCCCAGAGATAACACCTTCTTCTCCGAGAGAGAGAGAGAGAGAGAGGGAGAGACCCGAAATGGAGGGAGAGGGAGAAGAGAGAGATAAAGAAAGGAGGAAAAAAAGAGACCAAAAACACACTGAATAATACACAGGCTGGACAAGGTGACTGTGAGCTAACACCTCACCTAAGAACACCTCACTGTTATAAGCCTGTCGGGTTAGCCATTGTGAACGACCTTCCCCTGAGATCTTGTTTACACTTTGGATGTGTGAGGATGAGGTAACACTCACCTGGCTCTAGTCTCCACTGATCCTACCTACTGCATACAGAAAGAATGGATTTATCCAAGAGCCTCCCTGGGGTTGCGAAATTACAGTAACTACCCAGGTTTAGAAAATATACAGGTTTTCCAGAAAGGATTCTGGATTTTCCTGCTCATTCCCTTCCACTTCCTTAATCTTACCATCCGGGATTTCTGGAAAACCTGGAAAAGTTACCAGAATTTTGCATGTTTGAACTGCTTCCTCTGGTTGACTAATCCATCACTCTTTATACTTTATTTTTTGGGATGATGGATTAATATATTTTGACATGACATAGCCTAATCCCAACTCAACCCAGAAAGCCCAATGAACATAAACATGAGGAATCCTCTCTCTGGTCTAGCGGTTCCTAACACTAGCGGTTCCTAACACGGTACCTAATTTAAAACCTTAACCTAACTCCTAACCCTAATTGTAACCGTAACCCAAACCCAAACCTTAAACCTAACCCCTAAGCCTAAAATAGCCTTTTTCCTTGTGGGGGCCAGCAAAATATCCCCACTTTTCCTGAGGACTTCTGGTCCCCACAAGGATAGTAAAAACAAACACACGCACACACACACACAACGGAACAGCATAGATGAATGAGTGTTGCCTGCCATGCTCCTCTGACTGCAGTGCAGTGTAACTAACTATGCATACTGACAGGTGGCGGGACCCGTGGCCAGAAAGAGCCATAGTGGCTGAGAAAGCATTCATGACTGGAGTTGGTACAGATATGGTTGTCAGTCAGCTGCCACATTATCCCAAAGCTCAGACTACAGGCTACATGGCCAGCCAAGGCAATCAGCCCAGCTTTAGTCCATCAGACCTGTCAAAACCAGGCCTCCTCCAATGCAAAGAAGTGAACGCCAGGGCTACGTCTCAAATGGCACCCTATTCCCTATGTAGTGCACTACTTTCGATGGTTCACACCAGCGCTGCATCTCAAAAGTAAGTCCCCGGTAGTATATAGGGAATAGGGTGCCATTTGGGATGCATCCCCAGCTCAGCTCCTCTCCTCCATTGGTAGACTTCAGTCTGTGGCTCTCATCTGCGCGTCCCCTTGTTATGCAGCCGTTTCCCGGGTCACTGTTACAGCGCTACTTCTCCTACTCTCGTACCAGTACCGTTGTCAATGCACTCGACAGAAATGACACTTTGTAGAGGACAATGTATGACAAGGAAAAAACCCTTGTCAGGATCTGCCGGTGTTTGTGTCACTCAGTGAGAGAGGTATCAAATATTGATACCTACACATACCAACGGTGGTTGTAGAAGCATCTTATTCACTTGAATTCGGAAGTTCTGTCTAAGCTGTAAGCTGTGCTGAGATGGCATTTGAATTCAGTGAAGCTCCAATGGAGTGCTGTCGATTCAAGGAATTCATGAATTATACCATAGGAGATCAACACGAACACCTCTATGGAAATATTTAGAAGCTAACAATTAGGCAGAATACATAATATCCTTCTCATTAAGTAATTTGTACATGACTTGTACAATATTACGCCATCTACAGTGGGAGTAGGGTTGCAAAAATCTGGCAACGTTCCCAAAATTCCCAGCTTTACCAGGAGTCCTGGTTGGAGGATTCCGGATTTCCTGCTTATTACCTCTTGATTCCTGGGAAATTGGGGAAAGTCACTGGAATTTTGCAACCCTTCTTGTACAGTATTACATCATGTACAGTTGGAGTGTTCCTCACCAGTAGGTTGACTCGGACAGTGACCAGCAGTTTGAGCCAGGAGGGGAATTTAGAGATGATCTTAGTGATGAAGGAGGCGATGGTGTCTCCGTAGTCTGGCTTGTGGAACTCTGCCTCGTTCAGCCCGTCTATCAGGATGATGTGGTCTTCCTCGGGAATCTTCCTCTCTGAAAACACCAGAGAGGGGTCAACAGGGGTCACGGTGGAAAGAAACAAATTGAAAATTCACAAACCTTAACGGTCAAGTTGATAAATGCAAACCCTCCAGGTCAAGCCAACATGACATATTGCAGAGGAGTTTAATATAACCCTTTTTTTCTTATTTTTTTTGGCTCATGAAATACAGACAGACATACAAGCTACTGCCAGAATATACAGTAGTATGAGAGTAAAACATTAGTTGGACACCATACTCTACAGACAACCTTGTACTGAGATACATGAGACTACTGACATCTCTCTGTACTGCTGTGCCTTGCTGTGCCATGCGTCTTCTTTTAAGAATGTTTCCTCTACTATTCTAACACATCTCCAAAGCAGCTAGCGCAGTGATGAATGAACGTGAGTGCGTCGGCAGCCGTATCCACAGTGCAGTGCGCTAAACTGCTGTGTGGTGAGACCGCAGCGAGGAAGTGCTCTACTTCACTGCAGTATCTCAGCCAGACTTTCACAGTGCTGGAAGGGCAGGGTCCTTGAGCACTTACCCCATGGCACCCTACTCCTTATATACAGTAGTGCATTACTTTTGTACAGGGTTCATAGGGGTACTGATCAGAAGTAGTGCACTACGTACACTCTTAGAAATAAAGGTGCTATCTAGAAACGAAAAGGGTTCTTTGGCTGTCCCCATAAGAGAACCCTTTGAAGAACCCTTTTTGGTTCCAGCTAGATCTTTTTTTGGTTCCAGGTAGAACCATTTTGGGTTCCATGTAGAACCCTTTCCACAGAAGGTTCTACATGTAATCAAAAAGAGTTATCCTATGGGGACAGCCAAAGAACCATTTTGGAACCCTTTTTCTAAGCTTGTAGGGAATAAGATGCCATTTGGAACGCAGACCCAAAAGAGTTCTCCTCCTGGGACAGGCGAAGAACTATTTTGGAACCCTTTTTTCTAAGAGTGTAGGAAATAGGGTGCCATTTGGAACACAGACCTTTTTCTGGGGTTCCTCCTTACATTCAGCATCAACATTGATGATCAGAAACACAGAAAAATGTGGAGATCTCAACTCCTCTCCCAGTAGGAATGTCAAATCAGATTTGCACCAACCAAACCCCCTCTAAAACTTTATTCTGTAAAATAAAGTAAACCAGAAGTTTTTCTTTATTTTTGCAAAGCCTCAAGCCTAGGGCTGGCTAAGTCCTTTCTAATATGGCTGTGCAAAGCGCCGATGCAAGTTTCTCGTTTTGACGGAGTGTACAAATCAACACATTTTTTCTTCCTTATCAAGCCCAAGCGACCAGGCCAATCGAACAGGCCATTCATTTCAATAAGGAACGGTGGGAGTCATGAGGGGAGGCGGCATGGGGGTGGAGGGCCCATCACGGTCCACCCTAACATCACAGGAGAGCTGCTGCATGCCTTGTCTGCCCACTCCTCTGCTCTGTACTCTGCACATTGATTCCCATTCTTTTCCATCTCCATCATACAAACACTAGGTTTATCTATATTGGCTGTTTAGGCTCCTGCAATAACATATTGATTCAGCGTAGAGCACGAGCACGGGGAAACTGGTGGGTCGTGTGTGTGCGGAACGGACCATGTTGACCTTGAGATAGTTGTGTGTGTGTGTGTCTGTCTGTCTGCCTTGGAGAGATACACTATATATACAAAAGTATGTGGACACACTTTCAAATTACTGGATTCAGGCTATTTCAGCCACACCCGTTGTTGACAGGTGTATAAAAGTGAGCACACAGCCATGCAATCTCCATAGACAAATACTGGCAGTAGAACGGCCTTACTGAAGAACGGCCCCGTCTCTCCCCGGTCAATAACCGGGGCAGCAACTGAACAACTGTTATTGTGAAGTGGAAACGTCTAAGAGCAACAACGGCTCAGCCATGAAGTGGTAGGCCACACAAGCTCACAGAACGGGACCGCCGAGTGCTGAAGCCACTGGAAGCAAGGTCAGCACAAGAACTGTTCAATGGAAGCTTCATGAAATGGGTTTCCGTTGGCTGAGCAGCCACACACATGCCTAAGATCACCATGCACAATACCAAGCGTCGGCTGTAGTGGTGTAAAGCTTTCCGCCATTGGACTCTGGCGCAGTGGAAACGTGTTCTCTGGAGTGATGAATCATACTTCACCATCTGGCAGTCTGACGGACAATTCAGGGTTTGACGGAAGCCAGGAGAGCGCTACCTGCCTGGATGCATAGTGCCAACTGTGAAGTTTGGAGGAGGAGGAATAATAGTCTGGTTCTGTGAGCGCTGAGCCAGGCCCAAACGCCCAACATCATTGCCCATCCTCACTAATGCTTTTATGGCTGAATGGAAGCAAGTCCCCGCAGCAACGTTGCATCATCTAGTGGTAAGCCTTCCCAGAAGAGTGGAGGCTGTTATAGCAGCAAGGGGAGGACCAACTCCATATTAATGCCCATGATGTTGGAATGAGTTGTTCGACGAACAGGTGTCCACATAGTTTTGGTCATGTTGTGTACAATATTCATAAGACGCAGGCTTCCTTAGAGACGCTGTATTCTTCTGTCATGACGACAATAACAATGTACCGCTAACCATTTAGCGTAACATCAATTAAAATCAATGCCATGTCAGAGCAAACACAGAGTGGCTACGCTAAGCAATTAACAATGTCCCTGCAGACTTTTCTCCCTCAGTACGGCCAGAGCTTAACCCATTTCAGTTCCTTTGTGGAAGAAATGGAACCCTCATTTATTTCAGCTAGTGGGACGAAGTGAAAAACAGTCAGTATCTGTCTCTCTCTACACAGTCTAGAATGTAAATCTGAGCAAACCTGTGGTTCAGTTATTTAGAATACACTTGCTAGAAACCCTGAGCCACTGAACGCCTAGATTATAACGTCGGGAGTCCTTTTGGACCATGAACCCCAGTGACAGTGAGACAGTCAGATATGAATGAACCTAGGTGTAACTAGCTTAGCATCGTACCCTTGCGGAGGTTGGCCAGAGGTTCCAGCACGCCCCTACGGAAGGCTGCCATAGGGTCCTGGACACAGGAGCGCAGACTGAGCATGCTCTGTAGATGGGGTTCCTTCAGCAGCAGTTCTCTGTAGGCGGTGAGCTGGGGTGCTCTGCATAGCAGGGCGGCGATACTGTGCACAAACTCTGGCACCAGGCAGGTGTAGGTGTTGTCAGCCTGGCAGTAGTGATACGCAACCACCTGGACAGGAGAAAAGAGAGGGAACAATTGTTTAGCAACTTTAGTGGCTTAAAATGTAAGAGACCTTTGCTGTTTTACAAAACCGTACTTTAGTGTCAACTATGAGTAGCTTATATTGTTCTTGGTTTAAGTCTGTAAAAATCTGTCTGTGTGACCCCAAAGTCCTCGTGAAGCCAATAGGCTTGTTGACTACAAGGCATTTGATGCAATACAGCAGCTCGGTATAGCGACTAAGCTGTTCCTGACCTCATTCCACTGCTGCCATTATACAATCGAATTTGGAGGTTAATATACAGAAGCCAAAATGCTATTTGTTAGTCTGAAACCAAAGCTGGGACTTGAAGGCATGTCCTTCAGACACAACCCTTACGAAAAAAGATTACAGTCAGACTGCAGTTTAACTGTACTACAATGCAGTATAACTGCAGTTAAAGTGCAGTCTAACTGTAGTATGCCGCAAATACTTCTTCCAAAATAACACAGTTTGTTTATTACAGTCATTTTTCAGTGTAACTGCAGTTACAGTGTAGTATAACTGCAGTTCAACTGCAGTACACTGCAGTTATTCTGGAATTACTTCGTCCAAAATACCACAGTCGACTTCAGTTACTACACTTCTACTGCCGTTTCAAAACGGCAATCTTTTTTTGTAAGGGATTTAATTGGCCGACTCTAAACCAGACACACATAACCCACTCTAACCCACCTAAGCAGGGCATATTCAATAGGGACAAAACAGAAGACAACGGGCCGAAACAGGGCAAGCCTACTTGAATTGTCCAACAATAAACGTTTGTTTTCTTTTTCGGAAGCAAAATGTTTTGCTACGCTGTGAGCTAATGAATAGGACCCAGGTGTCATCCCCTACTCAGATAGAGGGTCTGATGATCAACAGGCTGAAGCAAAGCTCAACAACCTCCGCTAACCTCCCCAAAACAGCCTTGTGCTGAACAGGTTCTGCTGTGCTCACGGACACGGACATCTGATTTGGACAGGGGGCGGTGGGACCCTGGGGATCTGTGGCTCTTTCTCTGTGTCCTAATTACAGTCAAACCTGGAGGAGCTGACACACTTTACAGGTACAGCAGGACAGGAGGAGCAGGTGACTGGCTAGTTACTACCGCACCTTAGCTCACCACATAGCAATCCTACCTCTGCATGGGTCTACTGCAGAAAGGAACTGCAGCCCTGCAGTCTGTCCCCAGGCAGGCACAATGACGTAGACGTCCCCGAGAGGTCAGAGAAACAGTTCGCCCAGAACACCAGTCTCAGAACCGCAGATTCACATTCATCATCAGATGAGAAATAGATTCTAAATATGTCCACGCAAATGTCTTAGACCTGACCGTCGAGTAAATCATGCCATTGTGTCAATGGGAGAAATATAACACTAGCCAAACTATAAATGAAGGATAAGCACTTTAGCTGTAGCAAAGTAGTGCGCTAAAACCCAGGATGATCTCTGTCACTTAGTTCCAAATGGCAGAGGAAGTTGGCACACGATTGTAGCCCAGGACGAGGGAAAGAGGACCTTGAGGCGCTGGCCTGGTCGCTGCCATTACGGCTGTTGCCTTCATCATTTCCAATGATGTATTATTGAATCGTCTGCTTGATAGCGTTTTTTCCTGTTTGGACAGACTAGGTTACTAGGGATGGCTTTGTCCAACACCAACTCAGGGGGGAGGGGCATTTTTTCACTGGGCATAATAATAAAGAGGCCGAAGCGCCGACCATTGCCAAAGTACTGCTACCATCTCTACTGACAAGACAGCCCCCAAAACGAACCTCGAGAGGTGGTCTGAGTTTGGTTCACTTGAATTCCACGGTTCGGTTCCCTTTTTTATGGCAATGTGAACACAAAGCTCCCCAGGTTCGCCTGTCATTATTTCCGCACCACACACTAGACTACTGCAACACCGTTTCCCCTGCCATAAACCCTCTCATTCTTGCCACAAAACAGAGAAGATGATTGGATATTGATTAGCGATTGTCAAGAATGCACATCAATTACAAAATTTGTGTTTTAGTTTTTAGCTCAGATTATTTGTTTGCAATATGTGATTCATAGGCGAAGAGAGCTTCATCAGCTGTTTTTTCAATTGTGGGGTTTGAGTAGAGTGTGAAGACAACAACATATTTGGTGAGAATCACAGCATATGGTACAAAATCCCTTCAACCTCTTAAAGGTGGAGATAATTATAGCAGTAATTACAGAATGATTTCATCTGCAGTTATTCTTCTGCTTTTTATTCTGTTACCAATCTTATTTACATGTTAATAAAGTTCAGAGTTCATTTTAAAGAGGACTGAGATCGGTTCTTTTAAAGAGTTGAATACGTGAAAACACTGAGACAATGAAGTGAAACGAGAGGCTACGACAAATCCTTTTGGAACAATAGAGAGCTGTATCGGAGAGAGAACCTAGCCTCGCTATCCATATAGCGTGTGGCTGTGAGAAAGACAATGCTGTTAAGACACTGGGCGAGCGGTGTTGTGTTCTGAAAAGACACAGATGTAAGCAGATGTCCATTGTCGGGGATGGATCAGAAGGAAAGAGAGGACAGCAGCTTGCTAATCAGAAACGGTTTCACTGTACAGCTACTCTAACAGGGAGGATTCAGGAACAGTGAGGTACAATGTCTCCCAGGTGTGGACCATATTCCACCTTATGCTGGCCACTCTACCTCATCAAAGAGACATGAACATCTGGTGTTTGTCACATCTTTCCAGGTGATTCTCCGCAGTACAACTGAACGTTTCCAGAGTCGTAACTGAATGTCATTCATTTCAAATTCAGGGACAAAACCTTCAAGTGTGATTGTGCTCATATAAGTGAATCAAGCGATACCGGTGCCTTATTGCAACTGCAAAAGCCTACCAAATACTGTACTTTGCCGACGCATAAGTGAGTGTCCTGGATAACAGGGTGACTTTGAAGAGAGGCATCTCCTTTTTATTTAGCCGTGATGACTGAAGACGCAGCGTGGCGCGGCAGTAACTACACCACAGGTAGAGAACCCCTTTGAGAGTTAACATTGAAAGCAGTTTAGTGCATAACTGGCATGAGAGATTCACAGAGTTGAAATACATTCAGATGTGCTTCAGTGGCGCGTGGCTCGTAGAGGTTGCCAGGCACATGTATTCTCGATGGCGATGACTTGCTGTTGTCATCTCACGGCGATACTATCCCATGTTAGTGCAGCACTGATCCGATCCATCCAGGGCAGAAGTGGAAGGTCATTATGATGTCGAGGGATGTTTAAAACACGTGTTGTTGAAATAACTTCACAGTCATAACATGGAGAAAGAAAGCAGGCCCCTCTGACACTATTTTCTATAAGACTTCAGAACCCTTTATATGATTTAACAGCGTTAGGGACAAGGGTGAATGAAATGCCTTGGAATGTTTCAGTCATGCTTGCGTTCAATAATGTTTCAACTCGAACTGGCTAGCTACTGTCCTTGTTTGTTGCGATTGAACGGCAAAGACACACCCAAGAAACACCCACATCAAACCACACCCCAAGACAAATCTCGTTTCCCTTCTAGCATTTCTTAATGAGCATTGATGAAAAACAAGGCCAAATCAGGAAGTGCAGTCACCCATTAAGTATTTCTAAAAGTCCCACAGTAATGTTTGCAAATGGCATGCTAAACTGCAAGCTGGATAGTGGCGCAGCTTTCTTCTCACAGACGGAAGGGAATAAATATGAGGCTATAAAATAATATGCGAAATAACAGATGGATATTTAAAAAGCTGTGGGAAGGGGGAACTGTGAATTGGAACAATTAGGTGGTGAATATATAAGCTGTAATCACGCTTTAAACTCAGCAGGGTACCTCGGAGGCAATTTATACCTGAGCAGATCCACTTTGTTAGGCTACTATGTGTAAATGGATGGTGATACTGAAAACACTGTTCATATTTTAACCGTAAAGGATAGGCTCCTTATTGAACTACACACAAATAACAACAAGTTGCACAGCCAAGCCATAATATACATACATTATGGTGGAATAAATAAACCCATAAATAAGCCATTCTGCATTGACAGTCAGCTCAGATTGTAGGAAGCTGCTATCTCCATGTTGTGAACTGTGAGCCACAGCCTTCCGATTTGGGCAATTTACCATACCTGACGTCTTTTTGACCACACTGCTAACATGTTGCCCTGGCAACACAGAGGTTGTATGTGTCCCAAATGGCACCCTATTCCCTTTATAGTGCACTACTTTTGACCTATATTGGGAATAGGACGCATTTTGGGACATAGCCAGAGTCGAGTCCTAGGGGAGTCTGGCCCGACACATCATGTGCCTCTCTCTGTGAACGACAGAAGAGTGTCCCAGGCAACCACAACATGTTAAGGACACACAGTGAGCTTCTCACTCTCTCTCTCTCCATTGTCTTGGAACCGCCAAGCTGACAGCTGGGCCTGAGCGACTACACGTTGGATATGATGTCCATTCGATGAGGGAGAGTTAAGAGGAATGGTTATTTAACTAAGCCCAGGGCTCGCTGCAAATCAAACTGGCCCGTGATGTAAGAATTTATTTAACGGGGACTCTGTGATTGTCTTTCATAAACATCCAGGAGCCCAGGGACATTTTTATTATTCACTCGCTTCATATAAAAATAAATGAATGTAAAACAAACATAAATCAACTGAGTGCCGCATGCAGCATTATGTTTTTGGTTAAAACCCTAATAAAGACTAACGGAAACACAGCCTGGACATGAAAGGACGAGAGTCAGAGAGGCCCCAACAGCCTCCCTCCCTAAACCTCAGGTGGTGGATTGAGGGATGAAATGAAGGACAGGGGAAGTAGACTGAGAGAGAAGGGAATACTTGCCTCTGCAGTACTTCATTAGTGAAAGTGAATGGGAGCTCTTGGGACATTGGACACTCATCAAATTCTTGCTATTCTGAGCACAAAGATACACTTCACAGTAGCAAAACGTCTTCCTTGAACCTGACAGGTCAAATGAGACAATGCTCAAAAGCCGTCATGTGTAATAAACACATTTCCATGCCAACAAAAGACCAACTTAGAAAAAACTAGAAGTTCCCTTCTAATCTCAAAGGGAGTGTCACAAATAGCACCTTATTCTCTATATAGTGTTACTTTTGACCAGAGCTCTCTCTGTGATTTGGGACACTGACAAAGTCACAACAACAACATTCCCAAAGGTTGGGTTGGGATATGAGCTGTGATCTGGCCAGGTGAACTTCCAGTACCTTGGTGGCCAGTCGTTTGACGGCCTCCTCCTTGCGTCTCTGGATCTCTGGGGTGCCGGGACAGCTGTTGTTCCTCAGGGTGTTGGTGGCGCTGGGGGGCGGGGTGGGCTGGGGCGGCTGGCTGAGGGGGAGGTCTGTGCTCTGGGTGTCACCACCACCTGGAAGGAAGAGAGAGAGAATCAGGGGCCATCAACAGGAAGACTCACGGTGAAGACTCTACTGCTGGTGCAGGTGCAACCATGGCCGCATCCCAAATGACAACCTATTCCATTTGTAGTGCACTACTTTTGACCAGCGCCATAGGGCTCCCGTAAAAAGTAGTGCACTACGTATATATTGAATTGAGTGCTATTTGGGACGCAACCCAATACTTGTCATTGTTTGACAAATCAATACATTTCTGATTCTCACAATGATTATATATTCTCATTCGTACAGAAAAACCTTGCGGGAATGTGTGGAAGATTTACACGTAGCATACAGTGTTAGAACGTCAAAACTAGCATTTCAACGACATCAGTGCAACCAAGGATGTCTACACCAACGATAGGTACTTCCTGTCAGAAGAGCTCCTGAACATTTGATAGAGGAAGATCCTCTGTCACTACTATACATGTTGATGGATTTAACCGCACATTAACCGCACATAATCTCCTTATAGACCACCCAAAAAATAACGGTTCTAACCGTCAAGGCAGCGTGTGACTGTGGATGCATCCCAAATGGCACCCTATTCCCTATATAGTGCACTACTTTTGACCAGAGCCCTATAGGGTGCCATGAGGGATGTATACTGTGACTGGATGACGTGCCTGAAATCCTGTTGTCCTTGCCAACACTACCACTTTATTCTCATGTTAGGGTCACACCCTATTCCCTATATAGTGCACTATCTTAGACCAGGGCATATAGGGTTCTATTAAAAAGTTGTGCACTATATAGGGGTGCCATTCGGGATGTAACTAGGGGTTACTTCGTACTTTTGGGTGATGCGCTGGGGCTGTTGGAGGCGATCTGCCGCATGCGGCCGCCATGACAGCTGAGCGCCACCAGCCGGGAGATGACAGCCGTCTTGCCGAAGCCCACATTGCCTATGACCACGGCGCCGCGGCTCTCTCCGGCCTCACCGCCGCCCTTCAGCATGTCCTCTAGCTGCTGGAAGAGCCAATCGCGTCCCACGAACACTGAGTCTGTGGTGATGCTGGGCACCTCGAACAGCAGCGGCTTGAGCATGATGTCCACCGGCTTGTAGGGAGCAAAGCGGGCTGGAGGAAACCAAATAAAACAGACAAACATTTATTCAGTGAGGGTTCATAAGAAAATAGTTCATATATAATGCATGGTACATTTACACAGGTGATGAAAAGCAGCTAGGCTAAAAAGTAAAGAGACAGGTTTCTGGTGTAAAGACAAGCCTTGAAACTGTTTTTGGCACTGATTAGGGAACGTCTCTACATGAAACACTGTTTACACCTGCGCTGTTGACCATACCTTTTCATCTGTTTCCTCTGAAAGCCAGCGCTCAGCCAAAATGATGTAATATGAAGCAATGTTCAACATTTCTGTAGATTGCGAAACTGACACTCACGCTCAGAATGTGGAGCCCGAGCCCTAGCACCATCGACGATAATCAATATATTTTTCTCCTGGAATTTCCTCTGAACCGTCTCTGTTGTGTCTCACTCTCACACCATTTGAGGAATATAAATATCCCTGGCTCTGACATGTCAGTTAATCAGAACCACAAAACACTGTCTGTCTGTCTGTATGGAGCGGTCGTAGTCTGATAAGTGCTGCATGTCAGCCAGGCGATAAACACCTGCTGCAGGCCAAACATTCTTCTCGGGGCTGTTGAGGGGGAGGAGGGGAGATGCCTGGGCTGCAGTCAGTGTCCACCACACAGCTAGAGAAAAAGAGTGGGCTATTTTTTCTCTGCAGCCCCCCCCCCCCCGGCTCTCTCTTCATCATTGCCATCTCTATCTCTCTCTACCATCTCTCTCTCTCTCTATTCCTCTCTCAGTCTGAGCTATGTACAGCTAGCTCCATTGGCTTGGCCAATTTGTGAGTGATCTTCAACAGGGCAGCTAACTTCAGCGCCGATTATTTCTCTGCCCCGCACACACACCTCGGCTGCATGAGAGAGAAACATCAGTACTAGCCGCAGTACCTGACCACAGCCAGTCCCCTCTGTCTACTGAGCGATGTACTCTGAGAATAGAGGTTTAGTTGGAGAAGTTACTCAACTTCATTCAAACAGCCATTGGCAATCATGTAGGCGGATGGCAAAGGTTTGCAATTTATTTTCTTTTTTTCCATTAGACTGCTTAAAGTGTCTGGAAAGCCAAACACATAATGTTCATAAATGTGGACTGTTGCACAACTTTCTGTCCATGGGGACATTTTACATAATACTAACAACTCTATACTGACAGCGGCAGTGAAAACAGAAGGGTTTTTAAAAGAGGGTTAAATAGTTTTGTGAGCATTTAATGATGTAATATTACATTATTCATGGCATGATCAAATATTAACTCTGTGGTATTTCAGCCAAGACTGGGATTTATACTAGGATAATATAAAAGAGTAATGTGCACGGTGCCAACGGAATAGCTGCTGTTTGAATGGCTGCTCTAAGGACAGGCCTAGTCGTTGAAAGGATATTGTGGGTGTACCATTATGTTGTAGCCATTAGGAAACACAGGATATGCTTTTCTGTGTTCTATGGAATAGGTTTACATTTTCCCCTATGTTTCATTTATACGTTTGGTGTGCACTACAGTGGCCCTTGTTCTATGTTCTTAGTAGCTAGTTACTGTACCCTATTCCCTATGTCGTGCACTACAAAGGGCCCTGGTCAAAAGTTATGAACTATTTATTTTACTAGGCAAGTCAGTTAAGAACAAATTCTTATTTTCAATCACAGCCTAGGAACAGTGGGTTAACTGCCTTGTTCAGGGGCAGAATAACAGAGTTTTACCCTGTCAGCTTGGGGATTTGATCTTGCAACCTTTTCGGTTACTAGTCTGACGGTCTAACCACTAAGCTATCTGCCGCCCCAAACTATATAGGAAATAAGGTGCGATTTGGGATGCAGCATTGGTGTACAATGCCCATGCTGTTAGAGTGGTAGTTATGAAGCATACCTTTAGAGTCCTGTGGTGCCCTCCCACCTGTGTTATGCCAGGGCAGCCGAATGGACGTCCGCAGAGGAGTATTACGTTGTTCATCAAGATAGCTCAGGTCTTCCAGCTTGGTCGAACTGGTGGCTGCAGAGAAAGAGAGAGAAAACGATGAGATAATGTGTGGGATATGAAAAAGACAACGAGCCTTCATGATTGGACAAAATCAGACAAATGGCCATGAACAGTTCCTGGATCACAAGCTAAAACCAATCATGGAAAACATGTCACTGGGGAAATCTAGGGCTTGTCCTTAATACGCTGAGAGAGAAAAGAGGAGTAGGACATGTATCAGATGGGAGACACAGATCCAGGCCGACATCTCGATGGCAGGATTTCAGGCAGAGGAAAGGGAACGGTGGACCCTGGCATTGACAGTTCCCTGGAGGTGGTGTGGATTGGGCATTGGGCAGCCAGGTAAAGTACAGCTGACAGGAGAGAAGAGGAGAGGAGCAACCATCCCCTATCCCCCCTAAAATCCCCCATCGCCCCTGCCTGATCCAACCTGACAGCTGACGATTCAGAGAGAGAGGAGAGGTCTGTCCCCATTGACACTCCTGTGTGCTGGAGTACAAACAGAGCTAGTAACAACCTAAACACAACCAGTATCCTTCCCAAATGGCACCATATTCCATGTGAAGTGCACTATTTTTTACCAGGGCCCTGGTCAAAAGGAGTTCACTTACATAGGGAATGGAGAAACAGCCCTGATACGAACGTCAGGGAGGACTGCACACAGCGCCAACAGACACATTTACTAACTAAAGTCAGCCTTACTACAGGGATTACTGCCTGACAACATACAGTAGGCTACAGCAACAACATTACAGAGAGAACTCACAGACAGCACCTAGACCCAGAGAACATGCGTCATGAAGGAAGAATGACTACAAACAATACCTGTCATGATCAGAACTAGAAGTGATAACAAACACTAGCAGTTTGCTGTACAGAACTCGTCCTCCATCTCTACCTACCATCCTTGGTCTATGAAACCCACACACGGGGACAGACAACGTGAAACAAGGTCTCGGGTGTTCCAGGCAACAATGAAATCACCATGGAGACCCGGCTATCCTCAAGCCGGCGTCCTGTTTAACCCCTAAAAGTCTAAGCCTAACATATAGAATTGTTTAAGATGGCCATACCATGGATCATTTAGCTATTCGATTGAGAATTTTAGGACCCCTGTAGGTATCAAAAAGATAAAATATTGTATTTGGCCTTTACTACTATAGCTCAAAGAAACGCATTGAGTAACACATTCTTAAACGGCAAAACAGACAAACAAAAAAATGTATCATAAGGAATAAGGTTTTGAAGTGTCTGTCCTATATCTAAGATATAAGAAAGCGCAGGAAATATATGTATTTTTTTGCACAAAACTACCATAATTCCATGTTACCGGGTTACCATCAGACGGGTCCAATGACACTTGTGGGGGTCGTAGAGCAAAACAGAGAACAACATTGTGTCTGTGAGTCTCATCTTTCCATAGAGTGGTCATATTAGTTAATAGGCCAAACCGTTCGGACGCTACAGACAAAGTAGCTCTGCCACTTCCACCACAGGTGCGGAGGGCCGACATTGGCAGATGCGGTGGATTGAGATGCAGCCCATGCATAAAAATCCAGGTATCTCTAGCTTAAACAGACGGATTTGGTCTTTAATCATGTTAATTAGATTGACGCACAGGTGTTGTCTGGGATTTGAACAAAACCTCCAACCCCCTGCCACTTTTTTGGTAAACAGCTAAATGGATGTACCAATTCAAGATTGTGCCTTCAACAGGAAAAATCAAGGCCCTTCTCTCTCACTCTCTACTCCATAAGCGTCAGCTGAGCCGGGAGGACAGACAGGACAGTGAGGGACTCTCCTCCCCAACTTCCTCTGAGGAATGTTCTCCTAATTAGAGAGCCAGCTGGTGACAACAGAGCAGGCAAGGCAGCATGCATCAATAGAAACATTTATGTAAAAAAGACCTCATTGTCAGTCTACCCAACTATCAACCTGTTGATGTGAATTTCATTTCGGCCACGAAATTAGAATAAATAAATGCTATACTCTAATTCAACATGAGAGATCACTTCACACAATGTAGCCAAAATGTTAAACCGCTCGTTGCTCTCGAGTTCAATTCTCACAACTGCCAACCTGCTGGTGCTGGGCAGTGGGTCCCCCTGGTATCACCACACTAGAAGCTGAAGTAGCTACTTACAGTCAGTCAGCGGCAGCAGAGCCAGAGAGTTGGGCAGGACAGAAGCAGGTATTTAAAAACACTCCTCCTCATTCCCGGCAGGTAGTAGGCAGGCAGGCTGAGAGGCAGGCAGGGCGGAGGCCCTTTGTGGAAAAGCTCCACAGAATTATTCTCCCCAGTGGGCTGGACGCTCATCAGCGTACCCAAGTGAATCTTCTGCCCCAGCGCTCCCATCCATGTCCAGGCACACTGGCTGCATTCAACTGGTGACTGCGCTTGGCAGTCCACAAGCACCGCTTTCTCTCCCTCTCCCTCTCTCACAGCATCCACAGCATTAGCAGCGCTCCGCGCAAAATGAATGCGGGTGCTTTACGAGATTGTCCCCCCCCACCCACATGGATTTTTGGCAAGCGGAGGAGGAAAAGAGGGTGAATAAAGCAGGGGATAAATGAAAGGTGGGAATACGGTGAGAGCTGCTCCCCTCCAACGTGGCGGATTACAGTTTGCATCGGGCAGCCGGACTCGCAGAGGAATTAATCAATGATCCTCCCTGTTCTGCTTTCACAGAGAGAGAGAAAGGAAGAGGGGGGTGAGGTGTGTGGAGAGAGAGCAAGCGATAGAGACAGAGAGAGAGAGAAAGGAAAGATAGAGAGCGGAGAGCAGGGCACAGGAGGAGAGCAGGAAGGGGGTAGTGACAAGCCGAGAGGGAGAATGATGTAAGGGAGTGAGAGACGGCAGGAGGGAGGGGGACAGGAGAAGAGATGGAGGGGGGGAGAGAGGGGAGTGAAGTCCGTGCGGTGTTCCAGCTCTAGCGCATCAGTCATGCCCCCTGCTGACATTAGTGGACTGCAGTGAGATCCTTCTCTCTCTCTCCCTTCTCTACCTCTCTCTCTTCCCCCACTCTCTACCATACTAGGCCCATTTAATATCGGTATCCCTATATAATCTGCCAAAGCCAAAATAAAGATATTTTGAAGCAGACATATACCGTTTTGTTAGTATTAAACCAAAGAAGGTCATTCACGAGCCAGTGTAACTTGTTTCAGAGTGGTGATAGGGATGTCTCGCAGATGCACTGAGCCATTACATGCTCTTTGATTTTCACCTGTAACAGAGCTCCTCGCAGCCGGCACCATTTCCCTCAACACAAAACTGGAAATCCTCTCTAGTTTAAAAGAAGAATACTTCTGCTCTGAAGTCCTCTTCCTTGTTTTCCACATATGTTTCAAGCCCCAACTCTCGCTCCCTGCTTCTCGTTCTCCCTCTCATTCTCTCTCTCGCCCTCAATCTGCGTTAACCTCTCTGTTTCTCTCCTCTTTCTTTTCCGACAGCAGATCCTTCCTGGTTGATGTCATAGCGTGTATGAGTATGATACCTTGAGGTCTGTGTGTCGGGAGGAGCTTTGAAGCTCCACAGATGTGTCAGGATGTGTCCATTCTGATGAAAACAGTCTGCCCTTTACATCCCTCAGTTCTCTGTCTCCTGGGTTGGAGCAGGAGGGGGGCTGAACTGAACTGTTCTGCTGCTGGGAGTGTCACTTTGCCTGAACCCGTGCAACAGCCCCCAGTACTTGCTATTTCCCAAATGGCAACCCTGTTCTCAAAAGTAGTGCACTATTTAGGGAACAGGGTGCCACAGGGGTCTTTTCAAAAGTAGTGCACAATATAGGGGGGAATAGGGTGCCAATTGGGACACGACCCATTGTTATTTAGTGGGCTCTTGTATAGGCTTAATGCCTCCAGAAGACTTCTGGCATCTCCCAGACTGCCACCTCAAATCCCTCTCTGACCCGCCACGCAAATAGGCCCAGAGCTGGAATTGAGTAAGTGGAAAATGGAATAGAAGTGTCTTACACAAAGGTTTTGACGCGTAACCAAGTAAACAGATTACGTTTGATTCCTTGCTGGTTGTCGATGGCTGGCGAGCAATTTGCTTGTTGGTTCATAATACAGACGAAAAAAAAAGAATATGAAAAAAAAAGATGAGAACGCAACATCTTGCATAACACATGATTTTCTGTTATTTTGTTAGCAAACATGAACCCTTTTATTTATCACACTAAGACCTGAAGGAATATACGAGGAGTACGTTGCTCCACTAGTGGGCACCGACTGTGCTTTGATCTAACCTGTTAGTGTGGCACAGGGAGCACACACTGCAGACCACATAGCAGAATATAGAAGAGCTGTAAAGCAGACCAGAGCACAACACCTTCACTGGAGCCCTGCAGTACAGTACCTGCATTCCCCACAATGCTGGCCAAGCAATACAGGCAAACTACATATATGTACGGACTCAACTCAATATCAATGCTATAAGAAATCATTAACAATCACAGAAATAAAATGGAGGAAAATGAGGATCAGGATTTGTATTTTATTTGAACATTTATTTAACTAGGCAAAATCAGTTAAGAACAAATTCTTATTTAGAATGACGGCCTATGGGACTTTCAATCACAGTCGGTTGTGATACAGCGTGGATTCAAACCAGGGTATCTGTAGTAACACCTCTAGCACTGAGATGCAGTACCTTAGACCGCTGCACCACTCAGGAGCCCAGGATATATCAGACATATTCCTGACATGTAGTACAGTCAGTTCTAGCTAATTCAATTCAGAGTGGAACCGAGCCAAACTGAGCCAGTCAATGTCTAGATATGGTCGGAGGTGACAACATGGACTCCATGTGAACCCTCAACATTAGAGAAGAAGTGAGCGGAGGAGTATTCAGGGAACAGTGAGACTCCACATACACACTCTCAATCAGCGAACGGGAAACTTGACAATATAAGCATACCAATGAATCATCTCATAAAATCCATACGCGAGCAGACAAAACATAAAAGCAGATAAAACCAGTTAAGCCTGCTCTAATTTATCACCACATACACCAGTGGTTAAAACACAAAACTTTATGATTTGATGTAATGACTCTATAACATAAGCAAACCTGCTGTCACGATCGTCTATAGGAGAGAGTGAGGACCAAGGCGCAGCGCGTGAAAAGAACATCTTCTTTTATTAAGAAGAGAGCAAACACCAAAACGAAACCACTTTAACAAACTAACAAAATAACAAAACTGACGAACGTGAAGCTAAGAATGTACTAGTGCATACATGCAACATAGAACATCGACATAGACAATTACCCACACCCAGCTAAAGCCTATGGCTACCTTAAATATGGCTCCCAATCAGAGACAACAGAAACCAGCTGTCTCTAATTGGGAACCCATTCAGGCAACCATAGACTTTCCTAGACAACTACACACAACATTAAACCATCTATACACCTAAACCCTCTAAACCATACAACACCCTAGACAATACAAAAAAAACACAAACTTCCCCATGTCACACCCTGACCTAACTAAAATAATAATGAAAACAAAGATATTAAGGCCAGGGCATGACATAACCCCCCCCTTAAGGTGCGAACTCCGGGCGCACCAGCACACAGTCTAGGGGAGGGTCTGGGTGGGCTTCTGTCCACTGTGGCGGCTCCGGCACTGGTCGTGGTCCCCACCCCACCACAGTCACTACCCGCCTCCGTAGCCTCCTCCAAATGGCCACCCTCCACATTAACCCCACTGGACTAAGGGGCAGCTCCGGACTAAGGGGCAGCTCCGGACTAAGGGGCGGCTCCGGACTAAGGGGCGGCTCCGGACTAAGGGGCGGCTCCGGACTAAGGGGCGGCTCCGGACTGAGGGACGGCTCCGGACTGAGGGACGGCTCCGGACTGAGGGACGGCTCCGGACTGAGGGACGGCTCCGGACTGAGGGACGGCTCTGGCGGATCCTGGCTGGACGGCTCATGGCTGGCTGACGGATCTGGCTGCTCATGGCTGGCTGACGGATCTGGCTGCTCATGGCTGGCTGACGGATCTGGCTGCTCATGGCTGGCTGACGGATCTGGCTGCTCATGGCTGGCTGACGGATCTGGCTGCTCATGGCTGGCTGACGGATCTGGCTGCTCATGGCTGGCTGACGGATCTGGCTGCTCATGGCTGGCTGACGGATCTGGCTGCTCATGGCTGGCTGGCGGATCTGGCTGCTCATGGCTGGCTGGCGGCTCTGGCAGATCCTGGCTGGTTGGCGGCTCTGGCAGATCCTGTCTGGTTGGCGGCTCTGGCAGATCCTGTCTGGTTGGCGGCTCTGGCAGATCCTGTCTGACGAATGGCTCTAGCGGCTCCTGACTGACGAACGGCTCTGACGGCTCGGGACAGACGGGCGGCTCTAATGGCTCGGGGCAGACGGATGGCTCAGATGGCGCTGGGTAGACGGATGGCTCAGATGGAGCTGGGTAGACGGATGGCTCAGATGGAGCTGGGTAGACGGATGGCTCAGATGGCGCTGGGTAGATGGATGGCTCAGATGGCGCTGGGTAGACGGATGGCTCAGATGGCGCTGGGTAGACGGATGGCTCAGATGGCGCTGGGTAGACGGATGGCTCAGATGGCGCTGGGTAGACGGATGGCTCAGATGGCGCTGGGTAGACGGATGGCTCAGATGGCGCTGGGTAGACGGATGGCTCAGATGGCGCTTGGCAGACGGATGGCTCAGATGGCGCTTGGCAGACGGGCAGTTCAGGCATCGCTGTGCAGACGGCAGACTCTGGCCAGCTAAGGCGCACTGTAGGCCTGGTGCGTGGTGCCGGAACTGGTGTTACCGGGCTGGGGACACGCATCTCAGGGCTAGTGCGGGGAGAAGGAACAGGGCATACTGGACCCTGGGGACGCACATTAGGCCTAGTGTGTGGTGCCGGAACTGGTGGTACCGGGCTGGGGACACGCATCTCAGGGCTAGTGCGGGGAGCAGCAACAGGACGCACAGGACTCTGGGAACACACAGGAGGCTTGGTGCGTGGTTTAGGCACTGGTGGTAAAGGGCTGGAGACACGCACCATAGGGCTAGTGCATGGAGGAGGCACTGGTGGTACTGGGTTGGGGCGGGGAGGTGGCGCCGGAAATACCGGACCGTGCAGGCGTACTGGCTCCCTTGAGCACTGAGCCTGCCCAACCTTACCTGGTTGTATGCTCCCCGTCGCACGACCAGTGCGGGGAGGTGGAATAACCCGCACCGGGCTATGTAGGCGAACCGGGGACACCATGGGTAAGGCTGGTGCCATGTAAGCCGGCCCGAGGAGACGCACTGGTGACCAGATGCGTTGGGCCGGCTTCATGACATCCGGCTCAACGCTCAATCTAGCCCGGCCGATACGTGGAGCTGGAATGTACCGAACCGGGCTATGCACGCGTACAGGAGACACCATGCGCTCTACTGCGTAACACGGTGTCTGCCCGTACTCTCGCTCTCCACGGTAAGTACAGGGAGTAGGCGCAGGTCTCCTACCTGACTTCGCCACACTCCCTTTAAGGCCCCCCCCCAAGAAATTTTTGGGTTGTACTCACGGGCTTCCAGCCTTGCTTCCGTGCTGCCTCCTCATATCGCCTCCTCTCGGCTTTAGCTGCCTCCAGCTCTTCACGAGGGAGGCGATATTCTCCCGGTTGTGCCCAAGGCCCCTTACCTTCCAGTATTTCCTCCCATGTCCATGAATCCTGTGTAGGTGGATCCTGTTGCCGCTTGACACGCCGCTTGATCCCGCATTGGTGGGTAATTCTGTCACGATCGTGTGGGGGAGAGACGGACCAAGGCGCAGCGCGTGAAAAGAACATCTTCTTTTATTAAGAAGAGAACAAACACCAAAACGAAACCACTTTAACAAACTAACAAAATAACAAAACTGACGAACGTGAAGCTAAGAATGTACTAGTGCATACATGCAACATAGAACATCGACATAGACAATTACCCACACCCAGCTAAAGCCTATGGCTACCTTAAATATGGCTCCCAATCAGAGACAACAGAAACCAGCTGTCTCTAATTGGGAACCCATTCAGGCAACCATAGACTTTCCTAGACAACTACACACAACATTAAACCATCTATACACCTAAACCCTCTAAACCATACAACACCCTAGACAATACAAAAAACACACAAAGTTCCCCATGTCACACCCTGACCTAACTAAAATAATAATGAAAACAAAGATATTAAGGCCAGGGCGTGACACCTGCGGAACATCTGGGGACCACTGAGAGATGACATCAGTCGAAGAGATGGGACACAGCTGTGTGACCTCTAATCATCAGTTCTGTGGGCCCCAGGAACCTTAAAGGAAAACTCCACCCAAAATCTACATTATCGTTTGGTGTTTGTTTCATTAGACCCTTGTTGACATAGTCCCAAAATGTTTTGCATGTCAGCAATCAAGTTTTCAAGATACGTTACTTTCAAAATACAGAAATACAGCCGGTATGATGCATTTTGTAATTTTCCTTTAAGTTATTCTCCAATGCATAAGGATCCATGGTAACAAGATGCTGGAACAATGGCCGTTAATGATGCCCACTTCTGCTCAGGGGGGCAGGGCAGGGCAGCTAGGCAGCGGACATCTGCCAGGCACAATGGACCAATCACCTAGACTCAGCAAGACACCCTAACACAAAGGAATTCTGAGTAGGGCAGCAGACTGGCACCTGGCACACGACTGTGAACCACAATGGTACAAATGCCTGCCTGGGCAATGCCAAAGCAATACACCACTCAACCTGTGCCAAGGTGGAGTGGAGTGCCTCCTGGGTATATGCTATGGCCAATACATTCCACAGCCAGCCACCTTAATGCCATTTCATTGTCTGGAGAAATCTCCACCAGCGGTTCATCAGGAGGTCTCGGGACCATGGATTTCCTGTGGCCAGTCTTAATGTAGCCTTTGACTCCCTAAGCCACACTGAATGTCTTATTAATTGATGACTGGAAATAGTATTCTTTAATATTTGAGAGTAACAAAGAATGTAGAAGGCTTTGAGCTGAATTCTTGTCCCGAAATGCCCCGAATCTGCACTGGATGAATGAGACATCTGCCTTAACATACCATGGCTTTGTGAAATTGGACTTCAGCCAAATCTTAAGAGTTGACAATATAGAGCCAAGACTTCTACTCTGTATACTCACTAGGGCTGGGTATTGCTGGATACGACAGTATCACGATGCTTACGTGCGGATTCCATATGTATTGTGATTCTCACGATTCTATATGTATTGCGATTTGATCCTGCGATTATATTGCAGTTATTTTGATGTTCTAAACATACTGCTCACTATACAGTATGTCTGCTGCAGAGAGACAAGAGAGCCATAACAAAAACCTGTTTTGATCAGTCATGGAAATAAACGTACTGAAAACATGTTGGATCACTATTTAAAAAGAAGATGGAGAACAAACTATAGGGTGAAAAATACCAGAGTTTTGGCAAAGATACAGCCGACTAGCGCTAGCTAACGCTACCTAGCCATATATAATATTGTCTAAAATAGTAATTTTTTCCCACATCACTAATCCCCACACATCAGAAAGGGGTATCAGAGGGTAGAAGATCTCTTACAGCTTCAGAGACCCTACCGTCCTCCCTCCCTCCATTCCTTTCATTCCTCACACTCACACTTCCTCACACACTGGGGTGTGGGTTGGGCTAGGAGAGAGCCATCTCTGAGGAAGCTCCTCTAGGAACCACTGCCTGTCTGTCTGGATGGAATGACTAATGTGACCATCCCCTCAAAAAAATTTCACTGCGTACTGGTTCGCCCAAACTGTTCGGACGCTACAGATGATTTTGTGAGAAGACCGATTTCGGGATGTCTCATGTTGTGACAAACACCACTCTAGCTCTGTCACCTTTCACCACAGATGCGGAAGTGCGCATCGGTGGATGCAGTGGATTGAGACTAGAGGTCGACCGAATGGCCGATTAATTAGGGGCGATTTCAAGTTTTCATAACAATCGGAAATCGGTATTTTTGAACCCCCTTTCTTTCTTTTTTTTTTACACCTTTATTTAATCTTTATTTAACTAGGCAAGTCAGTTAAGAACACCTTCTTATTTTCAATGACGGCCTAGGAACGGTGGGTTAACTGCCTCGTTCAGGGGCAGAACAACTGTCACGTTCCTGACCTATTTCTGTTAGTTTGTTGTATGTGTTAGTTGGTCAGGGCGTGAGTTTGGGTGGGCATTCTATGTTTTCTGTTTCTATGTTGGTTTAAGGGTTGCCTGGTATGGCTCTTAATTAGAGGCAGGTGTTTGGCGTTCCTCTAATTGAGAGTCATATTTAGGTAGGTTGTTTCACTGTGTTCGTGGTGGGTGGTTGTCTCCTGTGTCAGTGTTTGTCGCACCATACGGGACTGTTCGGTTTGTTTTTGTACATCGTCATTTTGTGTAGTCTATTTTTCCCTGTTCGTGCGTTCTTCGTGTTTAATGTAAGTTCGTCGTCCAGGTCTGTCTACTCCGTTTGTTGTTTTGTTAGTTATAGTGAAGTTCGTGTTTTTTCGTCTTTTCTTTAAATAAATTATGTGTTCACAACCCGCTGCGCCTTGGTTCCATCACTACTCCTCCTTTTCGGTTGAAGAGGAGGAGGACTACCGTTACAGAACCACCCACCAATCCAGAATCAAGCAGCGGTGTAATCGGAGGAAGGGACAGCGCAAGAAGGAAGAATGGACTTGGGACGATGTTTTGGACGGTAAAGGTTGCTACACATGGGAGGAGATCCTGGCTGGAAGGGATCGCCTCCCATGGGAACAGCTGGAGGCACTGAGGAGAGCAGAGGCAACCGGAGAGGGGAACCGGCGTTATGAGGGGACGCGTCTAGCACGGAAGCCCGAAAAGCCCGTGAGTACCACCCAAAAATGTATTGTGGGGGGGGGGGGTGGCTAAGAGGTAGTGGGCCAAGGGCAGGTAGGAGACCTGCGCCCACTTCCCAGGCTAACCGTGGAGAGCGGGAGTACGGGCAGACACCGTGTTACGCAGTAGAGCGCATGGTGTCTCCTGTACGTGTGCATAGCCCGGTGCAGGTTATTCCACCTCCCCGCACTGGTAGGGCTAGATTGAGCATTGAGCCAAGTGCCATGAAGCCGGCTCTACATATCTGGCCACCAGTACGTCTCCTTGGGCCGGCTTACATGGCACCAGCCTTACGCATGGTGTCCCCGGTTCGCCTACATAGCCCGGTGCGGGTTATTCCACCTCCCCGCACTGGTCGGGCGACGGGGAGCATTCAACCAGGTAAGGTTGGGCAGGCTCGGTGCTCAAGGGAGCCAGTACGCCTACACGGTCCGGTATTTCCGGCGCTACCTCCCCGCCCCAGCCCAGTACCACCAGTGCCTACACCACGCACCAGGCTTCCAGTGCGTTTCCAGAGCCCTGTTCCTCCTCCACGCACTCTCTCTATGGTGCGTGTCTCCAGCCCGGTGCCTCCAGTTCCGGCACCACGCACTAAGCCACCTGTGCGTCTCCAGAGCCCTGTACACACTGTTCCTTCTCCCCGTACTCGTCCTGATGTGCGTGCACTCAGCCCGGTGCCACCAGTGCCGGTATCACGCACCAGGCATATAGTACACTTTGAGAGTCCAGTGTGCCCTGTCCCTGCTCCCCGCACTAAGCTTGAAGTGCGTGTCTCCAGTCCGGTGCCTCCAGTTCCGGCACCACGCACCAGGCCTACAGTGCGTCTCAGCCGGCCAGAGTCTGCCGTCTGCCCAACGGCGCCTGAACTGTCCGTCTGCAAAGCGCCGCATGAACTGCCCGTCTGCCATGAGCCTACAGAGCCTTCCGCCAGACAGGAGCAGCCAAAGCCTTCCGCCAGACAGGATCAGTCTGAGCCATCCGTCTCCGCAGCGCCATCTGAGCCATCCGTCTGTCCCGAGCCATTAGAGCCGCCCGTCTGTCCCGAGCCGTCAGAGCCGTTAGTCAGTCAGGAGCCGCTAGAGCCATTCGTCAGTCAGGATCTGCCAGAGCCGCCAACCAGTCAGGATCTGCCAGAGCCGCCAACCAGACAGGATCTGCCAGAGCCGCCAACCAGACAGGATCTGCCAGAGCCGTCAGCGAGCCATGAGCGTCCAGAGCCGTCAGCCAGCCATGAGCGTCCAGAGCCGTCAGCCAGCCATGAGCGTCCAGAGCCGTCAGCCAGCCATGAGCGTCCAGAGTCGTCAGCCAGTCATGAGCTGTCCCTCAGCACAGAGCGGCTATTTATCCAGAACTGCCCCTCAGTCCAGAGCTGTCTCTCTGTCCGGAGCTGCCTTTCAGTCCGGAGTTGCCCCTCTATCCTGAGCTACCTCTCTATCCTGAGCTACCTCTCTATCCTGAGCTATCCCTCTGTCCTGAGCTATCCCTCTGTCCTGAGCTATCCCTCTGTCCTGAGCTATCCCTCTATCCCGGTGCTGCCCCTTGTGTCGATGTTACCCAAAAGTTTTAGTGGGTGTAATATGAGGGTGGTCATTTGTAGGGGGAGATGTAAGCTGGGATTGACTATGGTGGGGTGGGGACCTCGCCCTGAGCCTGAGCCACCACCGTGGTCAGATGCCCACCCAGACCCTCCCCTAGACTTTGTGCTGGTGCGCCCGGAGTTCGCACCTTATGGGGGGGGTTATGTCACGTTACTGACCTATTTCTGTTAGTTTGTTGTATGTGTTAGTTGGTCAGGACGTGAGTTTGGGTGGGCATTCTATGTTTTCTGTTTCTATGTTGGTTTAAGGGTTGCCTGGTATGGCTCTTAATTAGAGGCAGGTGTTTGGCGTTCCTCTAATTGAGAGTCATATTTAGGTAGGTTGTTTCACTGTGTTCGTGGTGGGTGGTTGTCTCCTGTGTCAGTGTTTGTCGCACCATACGGGACTGTTCGGTTTGTTTTTGTACATCGTCATTTTGTGTAGTCTATTTTTCCCTGTTCGTGCGTTCTTCGTGTTTAATGTAAGTTCGTCGTCCAGGTCTGTCTACTCCGTTTGTTGTTTTGTTAGTTATAGTGAAGTTCGTGTTTTTTCGTCTTTTCTTTAAATAAATTATTTGTTCACAACCCGCTGCGCCTTGGTTCCATCACTACTCCTCCTTTTCGGTTGAAGAGGAGGAGGACTACCGTTACAACAACAGATTTTTACCTTGTCAGCTCGGGGGATTCAATCTTGCAACCTTAGAGTTAACTAGTCCAACGCTCTAACCACCTGATTACATTGAACTCCACGAGGAGCCTGCAGCCAAGGTAAGTTGCTAGCTAGCATTAAACTTATCTTATAAAAAACAAACAATCAATCAATCATAATCACTAGTTAACTACACATGGTTGATGATATTACTAGTTTATCTAGCATGTCCTGCGTTGCATATAATCAATGCGGTGCGTATCGTTGCTCCAATGTGTACCTAACCATAAACATCAATGCCTTTCTTAAAATCAATACACAGAAGTATATATTTTTAAACCTGCATATTTAGCAAAAAAGAAATCCAAGTTAGCAGGCAATATTAACCAGGTGAAATTGTGTCAATTCTCTTGCGTTCATTGCACGCAGAGTCAGTGTATATGCAACAGTTTGGGATGCCTAATTTGCCAGAATTTTACGTAATTATGACATAACATTGAAGGTTGTGCAATGTAACAGGAATATTAGACTTATGGATGCCACCCCTTAGATAAAATATGGAACGGTTCCGTATTTCACTGAAAGAATAACCGTCTTGTTTTCGAGATGATAGTTTCCGGAATCGACCATATTAATGACCTAAGGCTCGTATTTCTGTGTGTTATTATGTTATAACTAAGTCTATGATTTGATAGAGCAGTCTGACTAAGCGATGGTAGGCAGCAGCAGGCTCGTAAGCATTCATTTTCCTGCGTTTTGCCAGAAGCTCTTCGCTGTGCTTCAAGCCTATCAACTCCCGAGATTAGGCTGGTGTAACCGATGTGAAATGGCTAGCTAGTTAGCGGGGTGCGCGCTAATAGCGTTTCAAACGTCACTCGCTCTGAGACTTGGAGTAGTTGTTCCCCTTGCTCTGCATGGGTAACGCTGCTTCGAGGGTGGCTGTTGTCGTTGTGTTCCTGGTTCGAGCCCAGGTAGGAGCGAGGAGAGGGATGGAAGCTATACTGTTACACTGGCAATACTAAAGTGCCTATAAGAACATCCAATAGTCAAAGGTTAATGAAATACAAATGGTATAGAGAGAAATAGTCCTATAATTCCTATAATAACTACAACCTAAAACTTCTTGCCTAGGAATATTGAAGACTTATGTTAAAAGGAACCACCAGCTTTCATATGTTCTCATGTTCTAAGCAAGGAACTTAAACTTTAGCTTTCTTACATGGCACATATTGCACTTTTACTTTCTTCTCCAACACATTATTTTTGCATTATTTAAACCAAATTGAACATGTTTCATTATTTATTTTAGGCTAAATTGATTTTATTGATGTATTATATTAAGTAAAAATAAGTGTTCATTCAGTATTGTTGTAATTGTCATTATTACAAATAAAGAAAAACATTGTCCGATTAATCGGCATCGGCTTTTTTGGTCCTCCAATAATCGGTATCGGGGTTGAAAAATCATAATCGGTCGACCTCTAATTGAGAAGCATCCAATGCAAAAAAAAAAACAGATATCTTTAGCGTAAACTGATTTATGGGGATTTTTGTATTATGCTAATTCGATTTCTGCGGGGCGCGTGTTAAGTTCATGTTTTAAGTATCCCTATATTTCTTTTATTACGGGGCTATCACTCTGTCAAGAGTGCGCCTGCGCAGGGAGTCTTGTTGTAGTAGTGTGTTCATATAGTATAGTAAACTCTAATAAACTGGAACCCTGTCGTTGTGTCATTTCGAGTTAACAGCACGGACCTCGACTCTAGGGGGTTAATAACTCAAAGTGCACATCCCAAATGGCACCATATTCCCTATGAGCCCTGGTCAAAGTAGTGCACTATACAGGGAATAAGATGCCATTTGGGACGAAATCAGTTGCTACATTCCAGTGGAGGCACTGGGACTATATAAATATTCACAGAGTGTACAAACCATTAGGAAAACCAGCTCATTCAATGACATAGACTGACCAGGTGAATCCAGGTGAAAGCGATGATCCCTTATTGATGTCACCTGTTAAATCCACTTCAATCAGTGTAGATAAAGGGGAGGAGGCTTTTTAAGCCTTGAGACATTTGAGACATGCACTGGGTATGTATGTATGTGTGCCCTTCAGAGGGTGAATGAGTAAGACAAAAGATTGGAATGCCTTTTAACAGGGTATGGTAGTAGGTGCCAGGCGCACCGGTTTGAGTGTGTCAAGAACGGCAACGCTGCTGGGTTTTTCACGCTCAACAGTTTCCTCTGTGTATCAAAAATAGGGCCGACACAAATTGTGCAAAGCAACAGACGGACTACAGTGTGCCAAATGACAGTCCAGTACAACATTGGTGCACAAAGACCCATCAAAAAATGCACAACTTGTTGTACCTTGACACGAATGGGGTATGGCAGCTGATGACCTTACAAAAAAGAAGAAACAGCAGTTGCACTGGGCTAAGGAACGAAAACACTGGAGAATTGGAAAAACATTTCCTGGTCTGATGAATCCTGGTTCCTGCTGTTTCACACTGATGGAAGGACTAGGGTATGGAGAAAACCACATGAGCACATGCATCCATCATGCCACATGTCAACATTGCCGGCTGGCTGTGGTGGTGTGATGTTGTGGGCTGTGTTTTCATTGCACACGTTGGGCCCCTTGATAAAAGTGGAGCATCGTTTGAATGCCACAGGATATCTGAACATCATTGCCAATCAGGTGCATCCCTTCACGGCAGCAGTGTATCTATCTGCGAATGGATCTTTTTAGCAGGATAATGCCCCATGCCACAAGATTAGGATTGTCCAGGAATGGTTCCACGAACATGACAGTGAATTCAGCTTACTGCAGTGGCCTGCCCAATCACCAGATCTCAATCAAATTGAACATCTGTGGGATGAGATGGTACGAGCTATTCAGAGTAGAGATCCACTACCAGCCAATTTGACACGGCTTTGGGAAGCATTGGAGTCAACATGGGACAGCATCCATGTCGAACACTTTTGACACCTTGTAGAGTCCATGCCTGACTAACTGAGGCTGTTCCGAGGGCAAAAGGGGGTGCAACTCCCTTAATGTTTTGTACACTCAGTGTATATATATATATATATATATATATATATATATATATATATATATATGCAATTGTTTTGCTATGCAGAATGAATGGAGGAGAAAGCAGCTTTACAGACATGTCCTGCTGGGAGATAATACAATTAAGCATTTATTCCATGGCTGTGTTGCCTGGATTTCCCACAGCAGCAGCTCTATGGCAGCAGGCCAGTCACGGTGTCCGCTGTAATCACACACACAGTGCAAATGACACTTCTGAGCAACACAGATACATTCCCTGTGCATATCTCACATTTTAACAGCGCTGTGGGACACTGGTTGATTGGCATTGGACAGATGCACCAATCCCACTAATTCACCCCCAGAGAAAAAGACCCTTTGTTCCCGGGCTAAATAACCTCCAACAACCTGAGAAGGGGACAAAAGTTCAGAAAGAGAGAAGTCTAAAGGACAAAACAGGCTGTGGCGACGGACGGTTAAACGCATTGGTCCTATCCCCTCTGACCACATAACATCAGATGTGACTTTCTTTTAATTTCCGAACATATTGAATCGCCACCATTCATAGACACCTAGCAACTACTGTGCACGGCTGACATTCTATGTGTGTCTAGTCCTTAACGGTTCAACGATGAGCCAGCAGAGCAGCAGAGAGACAGCACTAGCCTAACTCCTGGCAGGAACTCTGCCTCAGAGCGTGTTAAGGCGCTCCAATCAATGACAGCGTGACTTTCAGCACTCTGGCATCAATTTCATTACGACTCCTCTCCTCTCCGCCATCGGCCTGGATTTCCACCTCTGTCCCTCTCGCTCACTCTCTATCATTCTGCTCACCACTCCTCTCTCTCCATCACTCTGCCCCTCCCTCACTTCCCCCATCACTCATTCTCAGTGTGTCCTACAGAGGATCATCAGTCCTGTAGGCTCTGGCTGGTTGGCTACCACTGGATGACTGGGGGCTGTTGTCATGCTCTCCATAGGGACTGTGTGGTATAAAGCTATAGATAAGGCTACCCGATTCCCTACGTAGTGCGCAACTTTTGACCAGAGCCCTATGAACCCTGGTCAAAAGCAGGGTAAGCAATCAATTATAATGGCTTCATCCAACTTCCTCGTGACTTAAAAAAAGCACAACGCAATGTTCATCATGGGGAAAGAAGTGAATGGGTGATTTTTCTTTTCACTCCTTCCGTCTCTCTCTATCACACGCATACAGTCACGCACGTGTACACACCATCTATCAACCCAATTAAGACATTCCATATATCCCACGGAGCCAGCCGCGCATAACAGATCCCTAGCCCTCTCATAAAAGAGCCAGGAGAAAAACATCAACTGAGTCCCAAATGGCACCCTATTCCCTATGTAGTGCACCATATTTATTTAACCGGGAAAGTCAATTAAGAACAAATTATTATTTACAATGACGGCCTGGAATAGAAAAACAAAACAATGTAGGACAAAACGCATAACACAGAGAGGAGACACTAAGCAACAACACAAATACAACAGCAAACAAACAGGGTGTGTGTGTGTGTGTGAAGTAAAACCACATGCTTCCTTTCATAAGCTAACGCAAACTAGTGACATTGGGTGACAACTAGAAACAGCTACATGTCTCAACAACCTGTTAATCTATTTGTCCTTTCAACTCCTCCAGGAAAAACAGGTCCTGGGGTTGTAGGTTGGCTTGGAGGGAATTCCAACACCTCGTTTTCGGGACTGTTAGTATAAAACAAGATTGTGATTTGAGCGTGTACGTATGGGACGTAACCCAAGCCCCACTCTGATGAATTAGGACGTTAACGTCCGTGTCCCTGGCCCCTGGTGACAGAGTAGGTTCATTTGGACCATAAATGAGCTTGTCTTTCCATGTCCTTGCTGTCAGCTCCCAGGGCATTGTAACCAACCATAAAATCAGAGGCGTGAATCCAGCTCAGTCCTCGGGGGCAATACTGCATAACAGTGACATCATCCTACAAACTAGAGCAAAGAAGGGGCCGTTGGGTCCTGGGCTGTTAGCTTTACAAGGTAGTGAGTGTCCGTGAGTCTGGGTGTTTAGGAGTGTGTCCATCCATGCTGTTGGAGCTACGTCGGACCAAAACAACAGGAGATGTAAAACAGGTTATGGGTTATTGGAATAATTAGGTGGTTAACTGAGAGAGGTGTTTGTGAATTTTCTACACAATGCCGTGTATGCACTTCTATATTCTTTATATGGCAAGGTTATATATTTGTCAGCACGCAGTAAAGACTAATGGTCACTTAGAGCAAACAGCGTGTGAAATCCACTATGTATGCAGCTAGCTGTAGGACACACACACACACTCAAACTCTCTCCCTCTCTCCCTCTCTCCCTCTCTCCCTCTCTCCCTCTCTCCCTCTCTCCCTCTCTCCCTCTCTCTCTCTCTCTCTCTCTCTCTCTCTCTCTCTCTCTCTCTCTCTCTCTCTCTCTCTCTCTCTCTCTCTCTCTCTCTCTCTCTCTCTCTCTCTCTCTCTCTCTCTCTCTCTCTCTCTCTATGCACTACACCTCTCTCTCTCCCTCTCTATCTATCTCCCTCCCTCCCTCTATCTCCTTCTTTCTCTCTCACCCTCTCTCTCTCTCCCTCCCTCTCTCCCTCTCACATACACACACACAACCCCCCACCCACACACACGACTGATCAAAGGCAAATGGATTGAAGATGATTCCATTGCTTTCCAAAGCTTTTGATAACTAATGGAATGAGTTTCTATTTATGAGAGGAGCTCTCCTGACAGAACAGATGGGGCTCAGTAGCTTTGCGGAAAGCATGTCGTCTGACAGTAACACTGTCACGAATCCCGCTTCCTGAGTCTGTTTTTGCCTGTGTTCTGTCCTGGAGTGTTTTTCCGGTGTCCTGGAACGCACCCTGTCTGGTTGCCGGGCGACGTAGCTAGTTGGGAGATCTCTGATTTACCGCACCTGTATCCCATCCGCTATCTGCACACCTGGTCCTGATCATCATTCCTCCACTTCATAAGCTCTGACCTGACATCCAGTCCCTGCCGGATCGTTAGCCATGAACAGTATGTTGTGCCAGCGTATCAGCCTCCAGTTTGATAGTTTGTTTTGTTGTTTTGTACGTCTTGCTTGCCTTGAACTTACCTCCGTTTTCTCTGTCTACAGTCAATTACCCGGAACACTCATCCCATCCCTACCTGGTCGTCGGTGGTTTCTGTTACTCCCTTGGATCTGCCTATTCAATCCCCTCAACTCAACTCCGCTGCCCGCTCCGCCACCTGGATCTTTCTATCTCTACATTTAAACTTGTAAATAAATACTCACCTTCGTCTTACTCTCCTTGTCCTGGTCTGCTTCTGGGTTCTACTTTAGAAAAGCGTGACAGAACGATCCGGCCAAGGATGAACCCAGCGGACCTGGACTCCGTTTGCCATGCCATTACCAATCAGGAGAAGATATTGGGACAACACAGTACGGCGCTAGAGGAGATAGCGTTTTCAGTACGGAACTTCTCTGCTAGCTTGACGAGTATCCAGGATCAACTCAGTTTGCCGGCGGATCATCCACCACCTGTTTCACCCCTCTCACCTGCCGCGTCTGGAGCGGTTTCCTTCCATGAGCCCAAGGTGCCGACGCCTGATAAATACGAAGGGGATTTGGGAGGATGCCGTTCATTTCTTATGCAGTGTGGTTGAGTGTTTGATCTGCAGCCCCACTCTTACGCCACAGACAAGGCTAGGATAGCTTTTGTTATTGAACTGCTGTGTGGTAGAGCTTTGGAATGGGCTTCAGCTGTTTGGGAACAACAGGACACCTGCATGGCGTCATACCAGGAGTTCACGGCAGAGATGAGAAAGCTTTTTGACCATCCAGTCCGAGGTAAGGACGCAGCTAAGCGTTTGTTCTCTCTTCGACAAGGAGCTCGTTACGTGGCATACTTTGTGATTGAGTTCCGGACATTGGCTGTGGAGAGTGGTTGGAATGAGGAGTCACTACAAGCGGCTTTTTACCAGGGGTTGTCGGGGCAACTCAAGGATGAGCTGATCTCCTATCCGGAGCCTAGTGACCTGGACAGTTTGGTCGCGTTATCTATTCGGGTGGATAACAGAGTCCGAGAGAGAAGGAGGGAGAAGCAGTGGGTCCCGTCCAATCAATCAGCTACTCGGTTCCCATTCGGGTCAGGAGGTGGACCAGAACGTGCTAATCATAATTCCCCACACGGGATTAGTGGAGGAGTCCTGCCGCCAGATCCTGAACCTATGCAAGTGGGGCAGCACGGGTTAACTAAGGACGAGCGCCAACGTAGACGTGAGACCAACAGCTGCCTCTACTGTGGTAGCTCGGGACATTACACCTCCGCTTGTCCTCAGCGCCCGTTAAACTGCTCGGCTCGTTAAGTTTGGGAGGTTTGTTAGCGAGCCAGTTTCAACCTCTCAAGAGCCCTGTCAGACCTCGTTTTCCTGCTACCCTCATGAATAAGAATCAGAGTTTAGCGATTAACGCTTTCATCTATTCAGGTGCCGATGGCAGCTTCATTGATGCCGACTTAGTGGAACAGCTGGGGCTTTCCTAAGGAGCAATTACCGGAAGCCATTGAAGCAACCACTCTGAACGGCAGTAGTCTGGCACGGATCACTATGAGGACTGAACCGGTTAAGATGTTGTTGTCGGGGAATCATTCAGAGGTTATTTCTTTTTTCATTTTGCCTTCCCCCCATGTTCCTCTGGTTCTTGGATACCCCTGGCTAAGAGAACACAATCCCTCGTTCGATTGGGAGACTGGAAAGGTAACTAGTTGGAGCATTGAGTGCCATGCTAACTGCCTCAGGACTGCCTGTTCTCATGCTGTCCCCAGTCGGGTCAGTGAGTCTGCTCCTCCTGATTTGTCCCTGGTTCCTGAAACATATCACGAGTTGGGTGAGGTGTTCAGTAAGCAGAAGGCTCAGTCACTTCCTCCCCACCGACCTTATGATTGTGTGATTAATCTGTTCCCTGGAGCTGCCTTTCCCAAGGGACGGTTATACAGTATCTCTCGTCCTGAGCGAGAAGCCCTGGAGACCTACATAAAGGAGTCTCTTGCTGCAGGTCTCATTCGTCCCTCGTCATCACCCCTGGGAGCTGGATTTTTTTTTGTGAGTAAGAAGGATGGCTCTCTTCGACCGTGTATTGATTATCGGGGGTTGAATGATATTACGGTCAAGAACAAGTACCCCCTGCCCTTGATGAGCTCCGCTTTCGACACTTTACAGGGTGCTACTGTGTTTACGAAGCTTGATCTACGCAATGCATATCATCTGGTTCGGATCAAAGAGGGGGACGAGTGGTTGACTGGGTTCAATACACCTATGGAAAATTTTGAGTACCAGGTGATGCCGTTTGGACTTTCCAACGCTCCAGCAGTGTTCCAAAGTTTGGTGAATGACGTGCTGAGGGATATGATCGGTCTGTTTGTGTTCGTTTACCTGGATGACATCCCTATTTTCTCAAAGGAGCTTTCCAGCCACGTCAAGCAGGTCCTGCAGCGGTTATTGGAGAATCGTCTGTTTGTGAAGGCTGAGAAGTGTGATTTTCACGCCCACAATACATCCTTCCTCGGGTACATCATCTCCAGGTGTGAGATCAAGATGGACCAAGAGAAGGTTTGGGCGGTTCGGATTGGGCCCGGCCCGGTACGAGACTGCAGCTCCAGAGATTCCTGGGGTTTGCGAACTTCTATCGGAGGTTTATCCGTGATTACAGCCGGGTGGCCGCCCCTTTAACTGCTCTGACGTCTTGCACGAGAACTTTCTGTTGGACTCCTGAGGCAGACCGAGCATTTCTGAACTTGAAGAGCCGATTCACCAACGCCCCGATTCTCTCTCAACCTGACACTTCCCGTCAGTTTGTTGTTGAGGTGGACGCGTCTGATGTGGGGGTGGGCGCCATCCTGTCCCAGCGTAGCTCCACTGACGGTAAACTCCATCCCTGCGCCTTCTACTCTTGTCGTCTTTCACCAGCTGAGAGAAACTACGATGTGGGTAACCGGGAGCTTCTCGCTGTGAAGCTTGCCTTGGAGGAGTGGCGTCACTGGTTGGAGGGAGCGGAGCAACCGTTTGTGGTCTGGACTGACCACAAGAATCTGGCTTACGTGCAATTGGCTAAACGTCTCAACTCCCGTCAGGCCAGATGGGCTTTGTTTTTTGGACGCTTCAATTTTCCCCTGACGTTCCGACCTGGGTCGAAGAACGGCAAGGCGGACGCCTTGTCCCGTATGTTCTCCAAGACGGAGGAGAGTGGGGCCAAGACTGAGACGATTCTTCCCCAGAACCTTGTCGTGGGAGCCGTTACATGGAGTATTGAGGAGGATGTGATGGCAGCCCTTCGGACGCAGCCCGGCCCCGGTAACGGTCCACCCGGTCGGTTGTTCGTGCCTGAGTCGGTCCGTTCTGATGTCCTTCGGTGGTCCCACGCCAGCAAGATAGCTTGTCACCCTGGCATTGCCCGGACTATGGCGCTACTGCGCAGACGATTTTGGTGGCCTGCCATGGGAGAAGATACCCGGAGGTTTGTTGCCGCTTGTCCTGTTTGTGCGCAGAATAAGAGTACCAATCGGCCCAGCTCTGGGCTTCTTCACCCCCTACCTATTCCCCGGCGACCTTGGTCGCAACTGGCCCTGGACTTTGTCACGGGGTTGCCCTCTTCTGTTGGGAACACGGTCATTCTGACCATTGTGGACAGATTCAGCAAGTTCGCTCACTTTGTCCCCATCTCCAAGCTTCCATCTGCCACTGAGACATCTGAGATCCTTGTTAGGGAGGTTTTCAGGGTCCACGGATTGCCCAGTGACATTGTTTCTGACCGTGGTCCTCAGTTTACCTCTGCTGTCTGGAGATCCTTCTGTTTGGCCATTGGAGCTACAGTCAGTCTCACATCTGGTTTTCACCCCCAATCTAATGGTCAGGCGGAGAGAGCCAACCAGAAGATGGAGTCCACGCTGCGCTGTCTTGTCTCCTCTGATCCCACCTCTTGGTCCTCTCAGTTACCCTGGGTCGAGTATGCCCATAATACTCTCCCTTCATCTGCAACTGGGATGTCTCCCTTCCAGTGCCTGTATGGTTACCAACCTCCCTTGTTTCCTTCTCAGGAGAGGGATCTCTCGGTTCCCTCTGTCCAGGCCCACATTCGTCGTTGCCACCGGACCTGGCATCGGGCCAGGAAGGCCCTCCTTAGAGTTTCTGACCGGTATCAGATCCAGGCGAATCGTCGCCGTATTCCTGCCCCCGCTTATACCGTCGGAGATAAGGTTTGGTTGGCTACACGGGATCTTCCTCTACGGACTGAGTCGAAGAAACTGTCTCAGAAGTTCATTGGTCCGTTTGTGGTGGAGAGAATCATTAATCCTGTTATGGTTCGACTCAAGTTGCTTGCAACGCTTAGAGTACACCCCACCTTTCATGTCTCCTGCCTCAAGCCGGTTCTCCTCAGTCCTCTGTTGCCCCCTCCTCCTCCTCCCCCTCGGATGATCGGGGGTGGTCCTGCCTACACGGTGCGCCGCATCATGGACTCCAGACGGCGGGGTCGAGGGTTCCAGTATCTCGTGGATTGGGAAGGATATGGTCCAGAGGAGAGGAGTTGGATTCCTCAGCGTCAGATCCTTGATGCTAACCTGCTTCGTGACTTCTACTGCCTTCACCCTGGCGCTCCGGGTAGTATGCCCGGTGGCGTTCGTCGGAGGGGGGGTACTGTCACGAATCCCGCTTCCTGAGTCTGTTTTTGCCTGTGTTCTGTCCTGGAGTGTTTTTCCAGTGTCCTGGAACGCACCGTGTCTGGTTGCCGGGCGACGTAGCTAGTTGGGAGATCTCTGATTTACCGCACCTGTATCCCATCCGCTATCTGCACACCTGGTCCTGATCATCATTCCTCCACTTCATAAGCTCTGACCTGACATCCATTCCCTGCCGGATCGTTAGCCATGAACAGTATGTTGTGCCAGCGTATCAGCCTCCAGTTTGATAGTTTGTTTTGTTTTGTACGTCTTGCTTGCCTTGAACTTACCTCCGTTTTCTCTGTCTACAGTCATTTACCCGGAACACTCATCCCATCCCTACCTGGTCGTCGGTGGTTTCTGTTACTCCCTTGGATCTGCCTATTCAATCCCATCAACTCAACTCCGCTGCCCGCTCCGCCACCTGGATCTTTCTATCTCTACATTTAAACTTGTAAATAAATACTCAACTTCGTCTTACTTTCCTTGTCCTGGTCTGCTTCTGGGTTCTACTTTAGAAAAGCGTGAAACACATCTATAAATCGATAAGGGCAGTAGCAATATTGGAGGAGTGCTCTCTGGGTCCCCATGTAGAGTAAGATCTCATCTCACCAAACCCAGATCAAAGCCAAAGGACTGTTGTTGGCTAAACCAAAGCCCTTCTGCAGCCTGGCAACAGCAAGAAACACTCATGTAGAAACACTCCGGCTGCGCGTCCCAAATGGCAACCCTATTCCCTAAGTAGTGCACAACTTTTAACCAAAGCCACCCATAGGGCTCTGGTCAAAAGTAGCACACTACATAGGAAATAGGGTGCCATTTGGGACGGAAGCTCAGGAAACACTCCCTACATGCTAACACAATGCATCCTGCCAGGCTTTCAATCTCCCGTCACCATGGCATATAAGTGGAGCACAGCAGCTCCCTGCTAAAAGCACATATCCAGGGGGTTGCATTTTAAAGAAGGATGGTGCGTGGGGAGTTGAGGAAACAGGGCCAAGGTCAAGAGCAGAGAGAGGAGAGGGAGGGAGAGAGATGGTAGGAGGAAGAGAGAGTGGGGGAGGAGAAGGGGAAGGGAGTGAGAGAGAGCGTGGGGGAGGGGGAGAAAGAGGGAGAGAGATAGGAGGAAAGGAAAGAGAGAGGCAGAGGAGAGAGAGGAGGAAAAGGGGGTATGACAGCTGTGTGGACATGGAGAGCAGAGCCACAACAGCCTGTTTCGTGAGGAATGCAGAACGGATCAGCCAGACACCCCTCTGTCCTCTGCTCTCTGCTCCAACATGGTGAACCCAAGTCACAGCACTAAACAGCTGCCCCCGGTATCTACTTCCCTTCCTCCTGAAGAAACGTCACTAACAACCTTACCTCCCAATAACAAGGCTCTTCTAGCTCTGCTGAATTGACACGTCAAAGACTCGTCGTTGCCCCCCCCCCCCCCCCCGCGCTTTCTCTTCTCCATCTCCCTCTCACACTTGTTCAGCTGGGAAATGAAAGGACACAGTTGTGTGTCAGTCAGCTCCACAGTCACACAGGGCACTGTGACTAAGCTGGCTTTTTGGGGGACCTGGGTCAGGATGTTCTGTGAAGCACCAAAACTGTTGTGTTATAAAAGGGTCACCTTTGAAGGAGGATTCTCTGAGCAAGGATCTAGGAGTCCTTCCTCTGATGACCCGATACCAAACTCAAACCAGTATACAAGTGCAGATAACTCAAACCAGTGTACAAGTCCAGATAACTCAAACCCTTCTCCACATCATGAAGCACCTGGAGAAAAGTTTTCTTACCTGCGACAGAGTTGGGCCGTGGCATCATGAGGGACGAGGAGGTGTGTGCTGTGGGGTATGGAACGGGGCCCTCCGGTGGGTGGCTTGGTCCTGCTGCTGCTGCTCCTCCTGCGGCACCTGCTGGGTACTCTGTCCTGGACAGAGCGGTGGTCTCTGTGGGCCCGCTGGGGTCTTCCTCGGCCACGGGAGAGCACGTATCGACCCGCACGCTGGGAGCCAGGCCATGGTGCGCGCTGCTCCTCAGGCTGCCATCTTTACTCCATTCCAGGCTGGAGCCGCTGCGGTCATCATTCTCTGAAGAGCTGGTGATGGTGGCTGAGGGAGGGAGGGAGAGGGGTTATGAGTCTTTAGCGCTCAATCTCTTTTTCATTGACCTTTATCAACACCCTCCACCTGATCTGATATTTACCGCTACATTTAGCTCCAACTAATGAGAGCTATCCAGCGATGGCAAGGGTGGGTAGATTTATGGCATTCGTTTCCTCAATCCAGCTTCCCCCTAGAAAGTTTTTTTTCAGCTTGGTTTTAACCACCATTATTTCCCTCCTTATCAAAGGCCTGCTGAATGGAGTATTCCTCGAAAGCTGCTTTAATAATAGTGTACATAAAGTATGTTTGCCTCCAAACAGTATCATCCGTCCAACATAACATGGTCAAGCTGAGGTTGATTACTTTTGACCAAGGCCCATACTGTAGGTAGTGCACTATGTAGGGAGTAGGGTGACATTTGGGACGATCCCTACATATACAGGTCAGGTCCTCTTATATGAAGAGACCACGAGAACACAAGATTTAGGAGGGAGAAAAAGGGGGGCTGGTGTGAAGAAAAGCCGACTTCTATTTTAGATTTAAGACAGGTGTTTGCTTACATGAAAGCAAATCCCCTTTAATCCTCTCCTCAGGCCTGGCTGGTCATGCTAAATACAATCACTAAAAGCTGAGGGGAAAAGCAAAAGCCACCGACTGGCAGCTGGGCTCCCAAACAGGGGGATGCATCCCAAATGGCACTGTATCCCCTATAAAGGGAAGAGGGTGTCATTTGGGATGCACATTGGGTACAGTCAGAGAAATGGGACTGTCTGTTTTCGGGAGCATTAGAGTAGACCTTCTGTACAACACAGCTAATCTGGATTTCTGAACGGTGCTGTGTGTTGCATCATCCCTAACATTAACATAACAAATACATCTGGGATAACTAACCTGATGCTTGCTTGTGCAAATATTCAGCGATTCAGAAATCACCCAATTTTGTAACATTTGATACTCGCTCATAAGCATAATTTAATGAATCACAAAGATGGAACAAAGTGGTGTGAATGAACAGGTAAAATAGCCTTCTATCTTTACACTAGGTGCTTTATTGTCTCCTTGCTCCTCTGCTTTATAACATGAATAGATGGTTATGACCATGATTTACAGCATCACGCTTGAGCCTTTTACTTTCGGTTTTGGTCGACCAGCTTCAAACAGCTGTAAAAAATTATATTTGTTGTTATTGAAAAGATATTTCACAGCGATTCAGATGGTACAATGATTCCCTACACTATCCAGGGCTTGTTTTCTCACATAAACTGAAATTGAGCAAACAGTGTAGAATTTTTGCAACCAGGAAATGACTGAGCGATTTCTATATTGGCCACTTACCCCGGGTTTCCACTAGATAACACAGCCACAAAGTCAAAACAGTTTTCCCATTTTGACAACAGAAGCCAGCCCACCAAGGCGAATATCACAGCCAATCACAACACTGGTGAGTAAGTAATACTGTGAAACACTATTATTCCACTATTGGCGGCAGAAATATTATGGACATTTTGTGAAATGACAATAAAAAATGATAAAAATTAACATAATGTGCATAGTATCACGCCCTGACCTTAGAGATCCTTTTTATGTCTCTATTTTGGTTTGGTCAGGGCGTGAGTTGGGGTGGGTATTCTATGTTCTATGTTTTCTATTTCTTTGTGTTTGGCCGGGTGTGGTTCTCAATCAGAGGCAGCTGTCTATCGTTGTCTCTGATTGAGAACCATACTTAGGTAGCCCTTTTTTCCACCTGTCTTTGTGGGAAGTTGACTTTGTTTAGGGCACATAGCCTTTAGCTTCACGGTTTGTTTTTGTTGTGTTTATTGTTTTGTTCGGCGTCATTTTTATTAATAAAAGGAAAATGTACGCGCACCACGCTGCACCTTGGTCCTCTTCTTTTAACGGCCGTGACACATAGCACCTTTATTTACAACATGAATAACTGCTTATGACCATGATTTACTACATGAATAACTGCTTATGACCATGATTTACTACATGAATAACGGCTTATGACCATTATTTACAACATGAATAACTGCTTATGACCATTATTTACTACATGAATAACTGCTTATGACCATTATTTACTACATGAATAACTGATTAGGACTATTATTTACAACATGAATAACTGACTATGACCATTCCTATGACACTCTTAAGCCTCCTCTTTCGTATACCCTCCCTTCGCTGGGTCCCACACCACAACAGCAGCTGAGGGTTTTCATATGTCACTCTGCATCAGTGCTCCACACCATCCCACCCAACGTGCTGTTTAAAAAATCAGTCAAATGAATATGGGCTTTCGAAGTAATTGATTCCCTGACTTATCTTATCCTGTTTCTTCCACAGTCCATTTCAAAGGCCCCGAATAGTAGTCATCAGAGCTGGGAATCAGTCTCACGGACACCGCGTCCCAAATGGCACCCTATTCCCTGCATAGTGCACTACTTTTGACCAGAGCCCTATGGAATATTGTGCCATATGGAAGGCAGGCTACTTGGCTTCTCTCTCTGCCTTTTAAATAATCCAGAAGCCCTATTCACTGGGGGCAATGTTCCGGACCAATGTTATAGCTTGTCCTTCGCTCCCAAACAGAATTATATGTGTTTGAAGAAGAAACCTTTAGGCTGCTTGACTCAGCTAGAGGCATAGAGTTCTACAGTATTCATTCCACCGAAGAAGAAGTAGGTCCCAGTGATCTTAAGTAGTCTGGGACATAGGCCTATGTGTCAAGCATCTCAGACTAGGAGGGCTGATTTAGGATCAGTTTTGCCTTTTCAATCACAATTAATAAAATGACATGGACAGAGAGGAGCTGATCCTAGACCAGCACTCCTACTCTGAGATGCTTGATGCAGCTCTCTGTCTCAACCTGGACGGTACTGTAGTTAGGTAGGCAGTAGGTAGGCACGGCAACGTGCTATTCACGCTGCTTCACTATGGCAGATACAATATCACAGCCAGCATGAATTATTTAGCAGCTGTGATATTGCACTGGGGGCTAGGGGGAAAATAAGTCACAGTAATCAATTATGTCAACAGGATTTGCACAGGATTTGCATTCGGGAGATGTATCACTGCCAACAAACCAAGTCTGGCTTGGCCACATAAAGGGCCACAATCTCGACAACAGCTTACCATTTGTCATTTATCTCAGCTATTGTAACAGGTTGTCTTTTATCTTCATTTTATCTTCATATAGGCCTAATCTGTCTACCTGGGTGACCGTACAATAGGGGATAGAATCTCGATGTCCTAGTTAGACACATCGGAAAGAAAGAGAAGGTTAACTGCTTTTGTCCTAGTTTGGTCCAAATTAACTGGAGCCTTGAGAAATGAACGTCACCAACCAGAGAAAAAAAGACTTTCGTGACAAACGGCTATGTAGGCCCAGGTTCAAGATTTCTGAATGGATTTCTAGTAGGTTTCACTGTCCCTGAGACCTTTAAGCAGAAACCCCAGAGGAAATGAATACAGTGATAACTCATCTTCCTGTCAGCCTGTGTAAATCCCCAAATCTCCTAAAGTCAGTGCTACCAGACGAACAGAGAAGTCAACATGCTGTTGAAACTGTCACCACCACTACTCTCTAAAACACCACTAACAGCTCAATACAGAACTGATAAAACAGACACTGACAAAGTAGAGGAACAACATTGACACGTACACTTTTCATTCAGAGCATCCATACAAGGGTAAAACAAAGATGTTGGATTAAATGAAGGTTATAAGTATATATGTGTTATTAATGCTAGATTGGAGTGGTCAGGGTAATGCAGAGTTATCCTGTTGATGATGCTAGTGTCATGGGACATTCTAGGTCCACTCCTGTGGGCATTGTGCATAATGTGAATAGTACTGAGGGAAGGATGAGTGCTGGGGACTGAATTACGGAGTGAGTGAGATTGTGTCCCAAATGGCACCCTATTCCCTATAGTGTACTACTTTTGACCACAGAGGCCCTGGTGAAAAGTAGTGCACTACATAGAGTGTGGGGGGGACGGGACGGGACGGGGGGGGGGGGCTGAGTGACTGACAAGCAGTCCAAGTGTCTCTCACCTATGATCCCGCTGTCCTTGCTCTCGAGTGTGGAGCTGGGGCTGGTGATGGTCCCACAGGGGCTGGAGTGACTCAGGGGAGGTCTGCCGTGACCACTGCTGCTGTGTCTGAGGCTGTGGCTGGCGTTGCTGTTCAGGGTGGAGCACGGGCTCTCTGTGCTGGGGGACGTCGTGCTACTGGTCAGACTGGAGCAGGGACTGATACCCTGACCAGTCACTGAGCACTGCAGGAGGATGAGAAACATATTTTATTTGGCTTCACTGATCCCACATGGCAGTCAAATCTACACTGAGTGTACAAAACATGTCTCTTTCCATGACATAGACTGACCAGGTGAATCCAGGTGAAAGCTATGATCCCTTATTGATGTCACTTGCTGAATGCACTTCAATCCGTGTAGATAAAGGGGAGGAGACAGGTTAAAGAAGGATTTTTAAGTCTTGAGACAACTGAGACATGGATTGTGTATGTGTGCCATTCTGAGGGTGAATGGGCAAGACAAAATATTTAAGTGCCTTTGAACGGGGTATGGTAGTTGGTGCCAGGCGACACCTGGCAACTCAATATCATAAAGGTGTTCCTAATGTATGGTATACTCAGTGTATTCCTGAAATACATTGTTAATAAAAACCCATAGGTCTATGAATTCGTTGTAGTCGTCATCATTATCATCATCATATAGTAAAACATGATAGAAGAGAGAGAGCAGAGAGAGGAGGGTTGAGCAAAGTAAAGAATAATACAGCAATTAGTATGAATGGAATTTCATAGCTACAAAGTTTAACAATAAAAACATGTTCATATTTTTCACATGGGAATAAAGAGCTTTTCTCCTTATATGGACCAGACCGGAAAATATGATCCAAGTCAATTAGCTTTTTTTAACTAAAGCAAATAACCAGAATCATGTGCAAGCAACGCAAATTCCTGGACAAACATAAGCAGTTCACATGTGAGCATGACACACAAGCTGAAGGCATGAGCTCGCTCGGTAAACAAAGCGAGGCTTTCAAAACAGCAAAATCAAGTCCAAAATGAGACCATAACTCATATCTCAGAGTAGGAGTGCTGATCAAGGATCAGATCCCTCCTTTCCAAACTAATCTGATTCATTATGATCTAAAAGGCTAAACTGATCCTAGATCAGCACTTTCAGACAAGACTTGAACAACTGAATGACAACTTGCAATATGGGCCATACAATGAGAATAAAACCAGAAGAGCTCAGCCCATGATTGATCACCATGCTCTTCCTGGTACTCAAGTGCTAATGACATAACTTCAAACTCTAGGTTTGTCCCCTATATTGTCCTCTCAGCTGCCTGCCTCCCTCTCCTCCATCCAGTATGTATATAAGTCAGGATGGGGGCTTGATGTCTGGGGTTAGCGTTAGCGCCTAGCGGTGTGCTACATGCCTCCTCCCTGGCGAGATCCACGGGCTACGTCCCAAATGGCAACTCATTCCCTTTTTACTGCACTAACTTTGGGCTATGGGCTCTGGTCAAAAGTAGTGAACTATATAGGGAATAGGGTGCCATTTGGGATGAAGCCCTGCAGCCTGCAAACAGTTCCTCACCAAATGGCTAACTCTTCCTCATCGTTTCCCATCTACATCACAACTTAGCACTCTGGAGAACAACGCCAGCTAAATTCAGGTCATGGCCATATTGATAAGGGCACACAAAAGATAAAAACTTGCAACGGGAAAACAAAAATGAGCGTCTCATCTTGGACAAGTCTGGGTATTCCTTCCTGTTTCAGTCTGTTTTCTTCCGTTTGTTGCCTAATGATTACAGCCCATGCAATGTGGAGAAACGGCTAAGGCAACTAACACCAGACAACATACCACGCTGATGACATAATAGTTTAATGGCATTTACTCTAGGGCAGAATAAACAGACGACGCGTTTAAACTTCGATAGTAAAACAGCTGTGTAGAAGTAAATGGGAGAGCGAATAGTTAACAGACGATCAACGCCTCCAGGTGTTTCTCTCTGAAGCACAGAGAAGAACATCCTTCAAGGCTGCTGCTTGACAAAAAACAGCCCAAACCCATTGTTGCACTGATTTCTTGGGTTTTTCACCTTGACATCTCGATGAATGAAGATGATTCATGGAATATAAGCTTAAAGTGACTTAAATGAATGATTCTGGCCCAAAATGTGCCAAAGAAGCGTGATGCGTGTAGAGGGAAATCAAAGGAGTGCTCTGCTCTTACGCTGAGCCCCGGACTAATTAGCAGAGCAAAACAAACTGAGCCGAAGACTTGACATAACTCTATTTCTGGACGTAAGCACGTACACTCGTATTACATACTCAAGTGCCCCTGCAAGAGCCACTCAAGTTACCCTAAGACCATCACACTGGATACCTCAGGCTCATACACCAACACACTACAGTAGATTACTTAACCAAACATTCACTTTGTGCACACACAAAACACATCTGATAACATGTTGAGGTTAGAGTTACCCTTATCTGCTGCAATTAGTATCATTCCCGTGGTAGTAGTGAGACTTTAATCCAAGTCCAAAGAACCAAGGCAAAGACAAACTGCACCAAAAAAAGCATCCTTTCTTCTTTCCTTTCTTTTCACACACTCTCCCCTCCCCTCCCTCCTTCTATCTCTCTATCTCTGGTTGTGCGGCCGCTGCAGCAGCTGCCGGGGAAATGAAATACCTTTTTTTCATTCTTGTCTTCCATAGGTATGCGAGCCGTGCCTGGGATCCCTTCTCCCAGTAAGAAGCCCAGCCTTGTCATCAGCTCCTGAGTGGCAGGGGAGGAGGAGTTTGGCTCTTTCTCAGCTTGCAGCTCTGCTGTGTGAGAGATGAGAAATAAATCATGTTAATATTCCCATGCAGGCCAACCCAGGGCCAGTGACCGGCTGAGCCCCTGCTGCACGCCCACATACCCACAGACACACACACACAGCTGCTGGGGTTGCGCAGGCAGGCAGAGAGGCACACACACTGACACAGAGGTGGATACAGCCAGCGTGCAGCACAGCAGAGTACAGCTCAGTGCAGTACAGAGGCGGTACTCTGCAGGCTATGCAGGTTCAGCCTGCCTCATTAGGAATGCTGTGACTGTGCCTGTCTCTCTGCAACACGTCCAGGGTGCCATTCTGCTCGGTGCTGCTGCTCATTGTTTACAGCCCTCACTCACATAGCATCCGAATATCAATGAAGAACCGAATACAAAAAGGCTTCCGCTTCTAACTTCGGTTGTTGCCCCTCGCTACTGCTTGTGTTGGGTGGATAATATTTTATATTTCTGGGGCCAAATTTCATATTGACAAGCGTTGGATGCTACTGTCCTAAATCCTCTTACATATACAGATATAGGATCTTAATTTGACCAGTTTCTCACAGCAGGAAAATAATCTTGCATCAACAGAAAATGTGAGTTATTGTGTGGATTATAATTAATGGACATTTTTGCAGGGGTTGATACATTTTCCATTTTTAGAGCAAATCAAGTCTGACATTTTTAAGTGGAAATTACAAAATGTATAAGCATTTATAAACATTGAATATACTAAATGTTTGCATTTCATGCTGTGCTGGGTGATCAAAAAAAGATCCTACACCTGTTGCCTACTGTCTGTATTAGTGATGTTTCAAAGAATGCACATATTGCTTCTCATTATCAATAAAGCATGAGCTAACAAAGCATTGACTTACAAGCTCACTGCAAACCGATACATCTTTAGCAATCTATAAAATCTGTTACATGTTTAGCCTCATTCCGTTAAGTTTTACCCCAAATTACATTTTCTCCATTTTGTTTTTCCAGGTTTAAGTTTTCATATTTTTGCTCTCAAAATCATACTTTTTTAAAAAGAAAAACAACAAAACCGGACGTTCTTGTTATGCTGGTGAATGAGGACCCAAAAGCGACTTAACAAAAACAGAGTCTTTATTCCAGTCTTAAACAAAACGGTACTCCAGGATATATCTTAGATGACACCTGCTCACACGCAGCATCTGATGAAGGCAAAACCACGACAGGGCGGAACCAGGACACAGAACAGCAAACATCAAACAAAGATCCGACAAGGACAGAAGCGGAAAACAGAAGGAGAAATAGGAACTCTAATCAGAGGGCAAAATAGGGGACAGGTGTGAAAGATTAAATGAGGTAGTTAGGAGAATGAGGAACAGCTGGGAGCAGGAACGGAACGATAGAGAGAGAGCGAGAGAGGAAGAGAGGGAGGGGAAGAGAGAGGGATAGAACCTACTAAGACCAGCAGAGGGAGACAAATGGAAGGGAAGCACAGGGACAAGACATGATAATCAAATGACAAAACATGACAGTACCCCCCCACTCACCGAGCGCCTCCTGGCGCACTCGAGGAGGAACCCTGGCGGCAACGGAGGAAATCATCAATCAACGAACGGTCCAGAACGTCCCGAGATGGAACCCAACTCCTCTCCTCAGGACCGTAACCCTCCCAATCCACTAAGTACTGGTGACCACGTCCCCGAGAACGCATGTCCATGATCTTCCGTACCTTGTAAATAGGTGCGCCCTCGACAAGGACGGGAGGGGGGGAGGGAAGACGAACGGGAGCGCGAAGAAAAGGCTTGACACAAGAGACATGGAAGACAGGGTGGACGCGACGAAGATGTCGCGGAAGAAGCAGTCGCACAGCGACAGGATTGACGACCTGAGAGACACGGAACGGACCAATGAACCGCGGAGTCAACTTGCGAGAAGCTGTCGTAAGGGGAAGGTTACGAGTGGAAAGCCACACTCTCTGACCGCGACAATACCTAGGACTCTTAATCCTACGTTTATTGGCGGCTCTCACAGTCTGCGCCCTGTAACGGCAAAGTGCAGACCTGACCCTCCTCCAAGTGCGCTCACAACGTTGGACAAAAGCCTGAGCGGAGGGAACGCTGGACTCGGCGAGCTGGGACGAGAACAGAGGAGGCTGGTAACCAAGACTACTCTGAAACGGAGATAGCCCGGTAGCAGACGAAGGAAGCGAGTTGTGAGCGTACTCAGCCCAGGGGAGCTGTTCTGCCCAAGACGCAGGGTTTCGAAACGAAAGGCTGCGTAAAATGCGACCAATCGACTGATTGGCCCTTTCTGCTTGACCGTTAGACTGGGGATGAAACCCGGAAGAGAGACTGACGGAAGCACCGATCAAACGACAGAACTCCCTCCAAAACTGTGACGTGAATTGCGGACCTCTGTCTGAAACGGCGTCTAACGGGAGGCCATGAATTCTGAACACATTCTCAATGATGATTTGTGCCGTCTCCTTAGCGGAAGGAAGCTTAGCGAGGGGAATGAAATGTGCCGCCTTAGAGAACCTATCGATAACCGTAAGAATCACAGTCTTCCCCGCAGACGAAGGCAGACCGGTAATAAAGTCTAAGGCGATGTGAGACCATGGTCGAGAAGGAATGGGAAGCGGTCTGAGACGACCGGCAGGAGGAGAGTTACCTGACTTAGTCTGCGCGCAGTCCGAACAAGCAGCCACGAAACGACGCGTGTCCCGCTCCTGAGTAGGCCACCAAAACCGCTGGCGAATAGAAGCAAGCGTACCCCGAACACCGGGGTGGCCAGCTAACTTGGCAGAATGAGCCCACTGAAGAACAGCCAGACGAGTAGAGACAGGAACAAACAGAAGGTTACTAGGACAAGCGCGCGGCGACGCAGTGTGAGTGAGCGCTTGCTTTACCTGTCTCTCAATTCCCCAGACAGTCAACCCGACAACACGCCCTTCAGGGAGAATCCCCTCGGGGTCGGTAGAAACCACAGAAGAACTAAAGAGACGGGATAAGGCATCAGGCTTGGTGTTCTTATTTCCCGGGCGATAGGAAATCACGAACTCGAAACGAGCAAAAAACAACGCCCAACGAGCTTGACGTGCATTAAGTCGTTTGGCAGAACGGATGTACTCAAGGTTCTTATGGTCAGTCCAAACGACAAAAGGAACGGTCGCCCCCTCCAACCACTGTCGCCATTCGCCTATGGCTAAGCGGATAGCGAGCAGTTCGCGGTTACCCACATCATAGTTGCGTTCTGATGGCGACAGGCGATGAGAAAAGTAAGCGCAAGGATGAACCTTATCGTCAGACTGGAAGCGCTGGGACAGAATGGCTCCCACGCCCACCTCTGAAGCGTCAACCTCGACAATAAATTGTTTAGTGACGTCAGGAGTAACAAGGATAGGAGCGGATGTAAAACGCTTCTTGAGGAGATCAAAAGCTCCCTGGGCGGAACCGGACCACTTAAAGCAAGTCTTGACAGAAGTCAGAGCTGTGAGAGGAGCAGCCACTTGACCGAAATTACGAATGAAACGCCGATAGAAATTAGCGAAACCGAGAAAACGCTGCAACTCGACACGTGACTTAGGAACGGGCCAATCGCTGACAGCCTGGACCTTAGCGGGATCCATCTGAATGCCTTCAGCGGAAATAACAGAACCAAGAAAAGTGACAGAGGAGACATGAAAGGCACACTTCTCAGCCTTCACGTAGAGACAATTCTCTAAAAGGCGCTGGAGTACACGTCGAACGTGCTGAACATGAATCTCGAGTGACGGTGAAAAAATCAGGATATCGTCAAGGTAAACGAAAACAAAGATGTTCAGCATGTCTCTCAGTACATCATTAACTAATGCCTGAAAGACAGCTGGAGCATTAGAGAGACCGAACGGCAGAACCCGGTATTCAAAATGCCCTAACGGAGTGTTAAACGCCGTTTTCCACTCGTCCCCCTCTCTGATGCGTACGAGATGGTAAGCGTTACGAAGGTCCAACTTAGTAAAGAACCTGGCTCCCTGCAGCATCTCGAAGGCTGACGACATAAGGGGAAGCGGATAACGATTCTTAACCGTTATGTCATTCAGCCCTCGATAATCCACGCAGGGGCGCAGAGTACCGTCCTTCTTCTTAACAAAGAAAAACCCCGCTCCGGCGGGAGAGGAAGAAGGCACCACGGTACCGGCGTCGAGAGAAACAGACAGATAATCCTCGAGAGCCTTACGTTCGGGAGCCGACAGAGAGTATAGTCTACCCCGAGGGGGAGTGGTCCCCGGAAGGAGATCAATACAACAATCATACGACCGGTGAGGAGGAAGAGAGTTGGCTCTGGACCGACTGAAGACCGTGCGTAGATCATGATATTCCTCCGGCACTCCTGTCAAATCCCCAGGTTCCTCCTGAGTAGAGGGGACACAAGAAACAGGAGGGATAGCAGACATTAAACACTTCACATGACAAGAAACGTTCCAGGATAGGATAGAATTACTAGACCAATTAATAGAAGGATTATGACATACTAGCCAGGGATGACCCAAAACAACAGGTGTAAAAGGTGAACGAAAAATCAAAAAGGAAATGGTCTCACTGTGGTTACCAGATACTGTGAGGGTTAAAGGTAGTGTCTCACATCTGATACTGGGGAGAGAACTACCATCTAAGGCGAACATGGGCGTGGGCCTCCCTAACTGTCTGAGAGGAATGTCATGTTTCCGAGCCCATGCTTCGTCCATAAAACAACCCTCAGCCCCAGAGTCTATCAAGGCACTGCAGGAAGCAGCCGAACCGGTCCAGCGTAGATGGACCGACAAGGTAGTACAGGATCTTGATGGAGAGACCTGAGTAGTAGCGCTCACCAGTAGCCCTCCGCTTACTGATGAGCTCTGGCTTTTACTGGACATGACATGACAAAATGTCCAGCAGAACCGCAATAGAAACAAAGGCGGTTGGTGATTCTCCGTTCCCTCTCCTTAGTCGAGATGCGAATACCTCCCAGCTGCATGGGCTCAGTCTCTGAGCTGATGGGAGAAGATGGTTGAGATGCGGAGAGGGGAAACACCGTTAACGCGAGCTCTCTTCCACGAGCTCGGTGACGAAGATCTACCCGTCGTTCTATGCGGATGGCGAGTGCAATCAAAGAGTCCACGCTGGAAGGAACCTCCCGGGAGAGAATCTCATCCTTAACCTCAGCGTGAAGTCCCTCCAGAAAACGAGCGAGCAACGCCGGCTCGTTCCAGTCACTGGATGCAGCAAGAGTGCGAAACTCTATAGAGTAATCCGTTATGGATCGATCACCTTGACATAGGGAAGCCAGGACCCTGGAAGCCTCCTTCCCAAAAACTGAACGATCAAAAACCCGTATCATCTCCTCTTTAAAGCTCAGATAATCGTTAGTACACTCAGCCCTTGCCTCCCAGATAGCTGTGCCCCACTCCCGAGCCCGACCAGTAAGGAGTGATATGACGTAGGCGATCCGAGCTCTCTCTCGTGAGTATGTGTTGGGCTGGAGAGAAAACACAATCTCACACTGGGTGAGAAAGGAGCGGCACTCAGTGGGTTGCCCAGAGTAACATGGTGGGTTATTAACCCTAGGTTCCGAAGACTCGGAAGACCAGGAAGTAACAGGTGGCACGAGACGAAGACTCTGAAACTGTCCTGAGAGGTTGGAAACCTGAGCGGCCAGGGTCTCAACGGCATGACGAGCAGCAGACAATTCCTGCTCGTGTCTGCCGAGCATTGCTCCCTGGGTCTTGATGGCAGTGTTGCGAGAATCCGTAGTCGCTGGGTCCATTGTGGTCGGATCTTTCTGTTATGCTGGTGAATGAGGACCCAAAAGCGACTTAACAAAAACAGAGTCTTTATTCCAGTCTTAAACAAAACGGTACTCCAGGATATATCTTAGATGACACCTGCTCACACGCAGCATCTGATGAAGGCAAAACCACGACAGGGCGGAACCAGGACACAGAACAGCAAACATCAAACAAAGATCCGACAAGGACAGAAGCGGAAAACAGAAGGAGAAATAGGAACTCTAATCAGAGGGCAAAATAGGGGACAGGTGTGAAAGATTAAATGAGGTAGTTAGGAGAATGAGGAACAGCTGGGAGCAGGAACGGAACGATAGAGAGAGAGCGAGAGAGGAAGAGAGGGAGGGGAAGAGAGAGGGATAGAACCTACTAAGACCAGCAGAGGGAGACAAATGGAAGGGAAGCACAGGGACAAGACATGATAATCAAATGACAAAACATGACAGTTCTAAGTCAACAACAATGCTTAAACCACATCAGGAGACCACTTTGAGGTCTGGGAAAAATCAAAGTGCGCACCAGCAAGAGACCGTTGTTTGGTTAGCAATGTTTCTGTAGCGCTCATGTGATTGCAGAGTATGCTAAACAAATGGCTACTGGATTGATGCAAATAATTAAGACATCATTCTGCCAGGTAGGCATATGCTACTTTGCAGTTAACATTTAATTGAGGAGGTTTTTGGGAAGGCCTTTCCATTTCTACCAGAACATGGTTATCATCATCGCTAACAGCTACACATGTACACTGCCGGCCAAAAGTTTTAGAACACCTAGTCATTCAAAGGTTTTTCTTTAATTTGACTATTTTTTACATTTCGCAATTTTTGGTTCCAACCGCCGTGTCTTTGTGAGACGCGGTGTGAGTGAACGGACTATCTCCGCATGTGTATTTCCCACCGTAGAGCATGGAGGAGGTGTTATGGTGTGGGGGTGCTTTGCTGTTGACACTGTAAGTGGTTTATTTAGAATTCAAGGGACACTTAACCAGCATGGCTACCACAGCATTCTGCAGCGATACGCCATCCCATCTGGTTTGGGCTTAGTGGGACTATCATTTGTTTTTCAACAGCACAATGACCCAACACACCTCCAGGCTGTGTAAGGGCTATTTTACCAAGAAGGAGTATGATGGGGTGCTGCATTAGATGACCTGGCCTCCACAATCCCCAAAACCGCAGAGTGAAGGAAATGCAGCCAACAAGTACTCAGCATATGTAGGAACTCCTTCAAGACTTTTGGAAAAGCATTCCAGGTGAAGCTGGTTGAGATAATTTTTTACTTTATTTTACCTTTATTTAACTAGGCAAGTCAGTTAAGAACAAATTCTTATTTCAATGACGGCCTAGGAACAGTGCCAAGAATGCCAAGAGTGTGCAAAGTTGTCATCAAGGCAAAGGGTGGCTATATAAAATATATTTGGATTTGTTTAACACTTTTTTGGTTACTACATAATTCCATATGTGTTATTTTTCTACAATGTAGAACATTTTTAAAAATAAAGAAAAACCCTTGAATGAGTAGGTGTTCTAAAACTTTTGACTGGTAGTGTAGACATATGCGCACACGCACGCGCGCGCACACACACACACACACACACACACACACACACACACACACACACACACACACACACACACACACACACACACACACACACACACACACACACACACACACACACACACACACACACACACACACACACACACACACACATTACGCCCTGATCTGTTTCACCTGTCCTTGTCTCCACCCCCTCCAGATGTCGCTTATTTTCCCCAGTGTATTTATCCTTTTGTTTCCTGTCTCTCTGTGCCAGTTCGTCTTGTATGTTTCCAAGTCATCCAGCGGTTTTTCCCGTTCTCCTGCTTTTTGCAGTCTCCTTTTTCTAGTCCTCCCGGTTTTGACCCTTGCGTGTTTCTGGACTTTGTACCCGCCTGCCTGACCATTCGGCCTGCCTTTACCACGAGCATGTCTGCCACTCTGTACCTCCTGGATTCTGATCTGGTTTTGACCTTTTTGCCTGTTCACGACCATTCTCTTGCCTACCCCTTTGGATTATTAAACATTGTAAGACTCCAACCATCTGCCTCCTGTGTCTGCATTTGGGTCTCGCCTTGTGCCTTGATAACACACAGACACAAACAGATGGGCATTCCTGTGCTGTTTCAGAAAGTTGCAGGAAAATACAAATCACTGATGCATTTTGTTCATGTCTTATGATTAACTTTAGCAAATGTATGCCTTTTCTAATGAGTTCAATACATTAGTTGATTTCCAATTAATTGTTTCAATAAATCTGAATTCTGTTTTAATGTCTAGACTACGTGAATCTGTCTGCGTTCGCCACAACGCAGATTATATAGGGCCCTTCTTCCTCAACTGGGGGATGCTGCTGGTATTCTGTATGTACATTACCTCAGCATGTACATGAGGAGCCAGGGGAATATGGCTCCACATTCGGGGGGGCTATCCCCCCTAAGGGCAGTGCAAGGCCTGGACTACAGTAAGTTATTACCCTGCATTCTGATCAGCACCCCCCCCCCCCCCCTCTCTCTTCCAGTTATTAATGATGATGGCAGTCCCTCTGATTAAATACAAACCCGTCCAGCCACATAATGTACTGCCAAGACGTAATGAAGTCAAAACTAATGCCACCATACATGAACGAACACACAAAGGCACACACAATATTATTTACTTCTGTGGTGGCATCGGAAGCAAGAACAATCTAACCATTTCATTCATATGAAATCTGGTAATGGTCGCAATCTATGCTGATTTGATTTAACGCTAAACTCAAAACCAGAGGCAACTTCTGACCCCCTGCAGAAACCACTCTGCTACCGTGAACATGCTTACTTCTCTAATTCCCTTGCAAAGGTTGTATTACCATCATATTGTGGGCAGAAATGCTACAGCATATTGGTTGAAAGGGAGGATGTTCTAATCCTGGAATGATGCCTTTAGTTCTGTGGTTCCAACCTAGTTGAGCAATACATGTGGTGAAATGGAACGAGGGAGAGTCAAGAGAGGGGGAGGGAAGGAGAGAAATGATGGAATATCTCATTACTCATTATTAACCAAGGAGACCCCTCCACCAACGCTCCTTCTCCCTACTTTCTCCTCCTCCACTCCACCCCCTCTCCCCTCTTTTGCACTATAACTCATTTCAATTCATTTTAATTTCACTCCTTTCACACAAACACTGCTTGGCTCACTTCTCTCTTCTCCAAAGTCTGCAATATATTTGCATACTAAGGAGTGCACCTGTTGCACATGGGGATGTGTGAAACTTACTCCTCAGCCTGAAGTGTCTGAATAGCTATCTTTTCTCATGGCGCTGACTGGTAAGAAGCTTCAGGAGGGTGGTTACGTGTGCTAGCAAGGCAGAGGTCCCGAGTTTGCACCAGGTATGTGCCGAATCGGGAGGAAGTGGTACTCGCTAAGCAAGCGGCGTGATGTCTTTCACACACCATCCCCACACCCCTTTAGTAGGCTAGCCTACACTTTGGTCATGTTTCTGCCAGGCAAGGAGAGATGTAAGTGTAAGGATATTACCCAAATGGCACCTTATTCCCTATATAGTGCACTACTTTTGACCAGGACCCATATGACTGGTTGCTGGTTCATACTATACTGTAATGTAGCTCTGTTCTGTTCAGTGTGCAGCAGTACCAGCAAGACAGATATAGAGCACTAGCCAGCCAGGAGACATCTGTTACATCTGCAATGTCTGCACAGGCTGTTAACAGGTGCCCTTTCAATGCCCCAGCAGCCTACGTTAAACATTTAATTCAGTGCACAATGTTCTGTTATAAATAATGGGCCTGTGAATCACTGACTCTCATTTGTTTTCCTATGAATACTGCTGTCTATAAGCCACTGCATTGACATTGATATCATTCCCCCCATTTCAACAGCTGAAATGTTTATATACTGGGATTTGAATGGGGTTTTTTCTGCATAGAAAAGTCTTGAGCGTCCACCTAAGTAAAAAAATATATATATATCTAAAAAAGTTGTCTCCGCCACATGGTCAAATGTGTACAATTGCAGGACATTGTTTTTAAACAGCTACATTTTATCACTGCTGCCAACAGGTGGGCCTCTAAAATGTTCAGGTCGGCAACCGCACCATTAGCTACACCCATTGGCTACGCCCATTGCCACTCAACCGCCACACCCACCACCTTAGCCCCATTTTGATCCAGGAAAAAAAAATGATTTTCAAGCTGCAGTTAGGAATGGGTAAGAGCAAAGCATAAAATTTACTTTTTGGTTCACCAGCCACTGTGGAAGGTAGATTTAAAGATCTACCAGCCACCCAGACTTTTTACCAGCCAAAATAAAAACATTTGCCGCTAAAATTACACCAACGACCTGAGTCTTTTTGTGATCCGAGTCTTTTTAAAATATCACAGATGAGACAAAAGTGTTTACCTTTAAGGGTGGGAGGTTACCGTGGTAGCCAGACTCAGGTCATGTTTGTGCCTGTGAGATTGAGTCTGACTAGTAGAAGCGTTTTCTCTTCCCTAGCAGTTGTAACTCAAACATAGAAAAACAACCTAGTTTGTGAACAAAACAATGTAAATAGCCAAGAAACACAAGGACAAAATCTCACTTTAGTAGACATTCGTTTCAAGTAAATTAGACCAACTTTTATGCCTGTGCGCAGAGCTTCTAAAAAGGAATCTTTCACTCAACACAGCCCGCAGCCAGGCAGCATTGCAGCGCGAGATGAAATAGGCAACATAGGATTTGTAGTTCTTTGACTTTCCGCGATTCATTTACCAGCTATGAAACAAAACAGTGGAAATACTTTGAAAAACAGCTACTGCAGAATTTATTTTTCAATAAATGTGATCATACTTGACTATTTGTATTCAATGCCCACCAATGCCAAAATCTACCCACATTTAGCAGGTGGCGGGTGTTAATTTTAGGCCCTGATAAAGAGTGACCTTGATTTCAGAGTTGAAAACTAACTGGTGAAACCTAATTGGAATACAATAAACACATTATTAAAGGACAAAAATGATCTAACGACTCAAATCGGAGTGAAATGTAACACCAGCCGCATGCTCAATGTGAGTAAATGCATGCAGCTGGTGCTACTGCAAACCCCACCATGTTCTCAGTATAACAGCAGTACAAAGCATGTCCACGTCACATCAACGCCACTGTTTACGACACCGCATTCTTTACCAGTTACTGTCATTTACTGCACCACTGTTTCCAGGTAGCCCTCCCAGACCTGACCAGGGACCATATTCAAAGTGTCTCAAAGTAACATACACTGAGTGTACAAAACATTAGGAATACCTGCTTTCTCCATGACATAGACTGACCAGGTGATGTCACCTGTTAAATCAACTTCAAACCAGTGTAGATGAAGGGGAGGAGACAGGTTAAAGAAGGATTTTTAAGCCTTGAGACAATTGAGACATGGATTGTGAATGTCTGCCATTCAGAAGGTGAATGGGAAAGACAGAAAATGTCAATGCCATTGAGCGGGGAATGTTAGTAGGTGCCAGGCGCACCAGCTTGTTTCAAGAACTGCAATGCTGTTTGGCTTTTCACTCTCATCAGTTTGTGTATCAAGAATGGTCCACCAACTCATTATTAGGAAGGTGTTGTTAATGTTTTATACACTCAGTGTATATAATATTTGCCAATTTAGCAGACACTTTTATACAAAGCAACTTCATCAACTACAGTCATGCATCCAGTTGTCATATAGGTAGCCTGAGTGGGGAATTGAACCCATAATCCCTGGTGTTGCGTGTACCATGCTCTACCAACTGAGCCACAGAAAAAAAATATCCGAGATCAGCACTCCTACTCTGAGATGCATAGTGAATACGGGCCCTGGCGGGCTCCCACATCAGAACCAGGCTCAGCAGCAATCAGGCCAAATGGAGGGTTTGGGCCGGGGCGATGCTGCGACCTGCATCCATCAGGGAGCCCTTTATTACCGGGCCGTGACAGGCCGCTCCATCAGTGGCTCCTCTAAAGCTCTAAAGATCCACCTGCCTCTGAGGAGCAATCACTACCTTTGTCCTGTCTGTGGCTGAGTCCCAAAGCAAACTCTCGTCCCTATATAGTGTACTGGGCTCTGGTCAAAAGTATTGAACTATAAGGGAATAGGCTGCTATTTAGGACGCAACCTGTGATTGTGCTGGAGCTGGGGTCTGGACCAGACGAGAGTCAACAGCAGCAGGGCTAGAGGCTGTTGGGGATTGAAGCACAGACGCAAAGTAAATCATCATTACACACTGTCTGTCTGGGGAGTCTTTGGGCAGAGCATTTTATCTCCAGGCAGATCCTCTCTCAAATGGTCCATCCTTCCTGTATACTCTGGTGTACTACGTACCGGTCCCTTTTCATTGGCTGTGATCTCCTAGCTATCTCCACACCTGAGCATTCACTGCATTCATGGCAATTGCAAATTTGATAGCCTCTGAAGTCTTATCTGGGCTTAATTGCCTTCAATGTGACATTGGCTATTATCTGTGTGATCGCTAATGCGTGTTGTTGACGGTGGGGCCGTCCATCCAGGGGGAGGGGAGATAAACATGCTACCTGTAAAACAGGACAGTTTGTAGAATATAGACTAACATTTGACACTGACGGGAGTGTCCTTCTAGCCAGTCTATATCCAAGCTATACTAGAGGACATATTAATCAAATCAAATCAAAGTTTATTTGTCACGTGCGCCGAATACAACAGGTGCACCTTACAGTGAAATGCTTACTTACAGGCTCTAACCAATAGTTCAAAAAAATATATTAGGTGAACAATAGGTAAGTAAAGAAATAAAAACAACAGTAAAAAGAGTGAAAAACAGTAGTGAGGCTATAAAAGTAGCGAGGCTACATACAGACACCGGTCAGTTAATCTGATTGAGGTAGTATGTACATGTAGATATGGTTAATGCGTCTCTTAATGCATCTCTTTCGATGTGACAGGAGCTTTAATTAGATGACCCCTGCTCCTGGGAGGAGTGACCTGTGCCCCTTACGAAAATGGACATGAATCATGGTTATGGCGCCTTAGGAAGGATCATTCAGTAAGAAGCATGTCAAACAAACATGTAGGCTGTGTTATTCACCGAGTATGGAGCGAGAGGGGGAGAGAGAGGGGGGGGGGAGATTAGGAGAGAGAAAGAGAGAAAGCTGGGAGCTAGTTAGCGAGAGAGGGAGGGAGAAATAGAGAAAGCTGGGAGCTAGCTAGTGATGCTCTCAGGCAGAACCTGCCTTGACTGTGTATAATGCTGCCAGGCTCTTTTACCTGAGGCTTTGCAGTTTAGTCATCACAGAGCTGGCACAACAAGGGGTATGCGTCCCAAATGGCACCCTATTGCCTATATAGTATACTAGTGTACTGTACTAGCTCTGGCCAAATGTAGTACACTATAGGGAATAGGGAGCCATTTGGCACACACTCGTGCTCTGAGGTGACAGGTCCACTCACCAGTCACCTCCACAGCTCCTGGCTCTTATTAGGATCCTATAAAGAAGGCATCTCTGTGCTCTCCTGTCTCCATGTCTCTGTAGGTTTGTGGAAGCTCGGCCGTGGGCAGGCCTCTGGGCATGGAATGATGGCTCAGGCACTTTAGCGACACACTGACAGACACGAAGACACCGCGACACACACCTCAGTTCTGGCATAGAAGAGCCGCACTCATAGATAGGCTCCATATACTGTAACCCTGAAGTTGTAATTTAACCAGTTTAACACTTCCCATTAAAAATAACACTAGACTGATAAGAAACGGCCGACAGTGTGACCCATCAGAAGTGAAATGGCAAAGTCGCTGATTGAAATGGCAACCTGTTATCATTTCCAAGCCAGTCGGAGACTAACTGGGACAACTGACGTGCTGTGTACCACCGTGTGTGCTTTGTGAAATTGGGGTCACCGCGCTGAGCCGCAACACTTTAGGCAGTAATGATACAGCTGCATGGCTATCCTGACAGCTGTGGCATTTATACCCATAATACCTGTAATGAAAACAAATCTGCACATTACGTATGCATGAGATACAGCAGCCTTACATCATCCCTATGACAACAAATCAAAGCTAATCAGTGGGACTGTGGGGCAGCAGAGACACTGGAACACTCCTCCTCATTACGAAGCCAGAGATGGAACAGTGCTTTGTTTTAACAGCAGAGGAGTCGAGAACAAAGGTGAACGTTGTTGATTTATTTGTTCATTATTCCATTATGTCCAAAAATGTGCAATTGTTATTATAAAGCATGTGCCTGTTGAAACTTTTCAGGGTGTCGTGTAAAAATAAAAACAATTCTGGACTGATGAAATTCTAGATAAATCCAAAGAACCAAAATATAAACGCAACATGCAACAATGTCAAAGATTTTACTGAGCTACAGTTCATTGAAGGAAATCAGTCATTTGAAATAAATTAATCAGGCCCTAATCTATGGATTTCACATGACTGGGCAGGGGAGCAGCCATGGGTGGGCCTGGGAGGGTATAGGCCCACCCACTTAGGAGCCAGGCACACCCACCGGGGAGCCAAGTCCCAGACAATCAAAATGAGTTTATCCCCACAAAAGGGCTTTATTACAGACAGAAATACTCCTCCGCACTCCTCTCCCCCTCAGACGATCCCGCAGGTGAAGAAGCCAGATATGGAGGTACTGGGCTGGCGTGGTTACACGTTTACAGGGATGTAAGCAGATTTGTGCACAGGATTTGCAATATGCTTTTCTAAGCACTTGTCTAAATCAAAACTTTCAAAGTTCATAACTGGAGATGTCTTATCAAATCCTCCCCTCAGTGTCTCGGAATGCCAGGCTGTATTCTAAATTGCACCCTACATTACCTAATACCTATATAGGCCCTGTTCAAAAGTAGTGCAATATATAGGGAATAGGGTGTCATTTGGGACGCAACCTGCCTTTTGGGTACAATTTTTAGTTCATTATACCCTGACCAACGCATTTGAAATAAAAAAATAGTGTTTCCCCTAAAAAAGAACATTGCTGAGGTGGCAACGGTCTTGGAAGGGGGAGAGGCGGGTTTGGGCAGCGCAGCTTAAATCGGTAGAGAGAAGAATTAGCAAATTTCCTACTATTCTATACATTTTTCCATGGAGCTGAGAGAAAATTTTGCAGAGTGAAATCTAATTTCCTGCAATTCTATGCATTTTGCCATGGCTAATTATGTGTTTTTATGCACAAACATTATAACAAAACTAACGGGGACCCACATCGAGGCCCTTGGGCATGTACCTGGCGTTCCCCGTCCGTAATCCAGCCATGCCAAAAATACTATTAAAGTCATAATTTTCAATTCTCCCTGACTGCCTAGCTTTTATTTGGGTGATTTCTAGTTCTCAAAGAGTATATGAATAAAACATATACACATCAATTATCTTTTCTACATACTTTGACTGGTTTTAGTCATTTAAGTTTACACTGAATGCGTTTTTCCATCCCGAAAATGTAGTTGAAAAAATGCATAATTATTAGCAGCTGCGGTGCTAAATGAATGCAGGGGAAACACTGACTACAGAGGTATGGGTCCATGACCGTCAAACAGTAGCACACAAATGCCATTAGTGGCTCTTTGCACTCATCGCTGAAACCAATTCTCTCCAGTGGTTTAGACCTAGGCTACACAGGGGTGGGGGGGCTAGGCTGTTGTCTACAGACAACAGAAAACTGATATTGGCTTTAGTGTCATCTACTTCTATATGGGAGGAATGCTCATACCTTCATCCTATAGGGTTGAGAGGCCTTCAGTTGGACAAATGAAGCTCTAATGGAGCACGCACGCACACACACACACACACACACACACACACACACACACACACACACACACACACACACACACACACACACACACACACACACACACACACACACACACACACACACACACACACACACACACACACACACACACACACACACACACATCGTATGTCGTCATGTAGAAGGGCTTTGGCAAAAAGTGCCCCATCACACAAACTCCATGAATAGCCACAGGACGGAAATAAAGAATCATAAAACAGGTGGTAAATAGACTGTAATATTGAATTACGCATAGTCCTGCTACCAGTTAAGATCGTATCAAGCCTAATGCATGACTGCCATGCACTGTAGGACCTAGGCCTATCTACAGTAAACCAATATGTCTGTCTAACCATGTCTTGTGAAGTATGTCCTGTGATATAGCCTAAGTCAGTGGTCACCAACCGGTCGATCGTCAAACATTTCTATAAAAAACCCAACGATAAAACCTTGCGTTCCTACTTTTTTTAAGTAGTCTTGCGCTCTTGGCGGTAGGTGCGCTTGATTCAGCAGCCCTGCATGCCTGGTAGGCAAAGTGTTCAATTTTTTGTATAATTGTATGTGTCTGAAGGTACAAACCGGAGAGCAAATCAAGTATGCAGCTATAGGCCTACCGCTGGCCAATCGGATAGCTCAGATTACTGTGTCTGCAGCCTCCTCGAGGGCACAGCAAAGTTGATAGTTGATTTCAAAACATAATTTAAAACCACGACTAAAGAGAGACCGTTAACGACTAAAGCAAAGAGCTGCTGTTTTTATAAGCGAGTTCATGTAAAAAATATGTATCCAGCACCGTCAAATAGGGCTGGGCGATACGGCCAAAATATCACATCACAATATTTTTCTCAGTTTTGATGGTATTTTACGTATTTTATGATTTTTTATAATAAAAGTTCTAAATATGCTTCATAAGTAGTGCATGACCCATCATTTTTTACCGTTACCAGGTTTAGTATCATGATTCTCGATACCATCATGATATTCAATACCAAAGCGATACCGAGGCCAAAAAATAAATGAACCAAAGTCACAGAATGGCACTTGATGCAGACAGATAAACTCAGCTACTGCTCTGTTCAATCGTTGGACATCTTTTCATGTCAGCAGTTTTCATGGACAGCCATGTTTTGTATTAATGAATCAATTATACAATCATACAATCAATTTGAATTTGTTTTAACCAATCTAACTTCTAAACAACATAATGGTAATAATTTATTTGAACGGTAAATCTCTATTAATAAACTCAAGATGTAGCCTAGGCACAACACAGTTGAATGCATACATGTAACCTTTACTTAACTAGGCAAGTCAGTTAAGAATAATTTTTTTCTTTCTTTACAATGACAGCATAACAGGGAACAGTGGGTAAACTGCCTTGTTCAGGGGCAGAACAGCAGATTTTTACCTTGTCAGGTTGGGGATTCGAGCCAGCAACCTTTCGGTTACTAGTCCAACGCTCTAACCACTAGGCTACCTGCCACCCCCATTCAATACATGCATTGAGTAATTGAGCGTGTTTTGGATGATTTTATGGGGCTACAGATAAAAACATCAGAATCGGTTTCCCTTCAATTTGGGACTTATTTTATAGTACTGATCAACAACATTTGCATAGAAGTAGCTTATTTGATAAAACTGCGTGCTGTCTCTTGAACCAGTAATGACGTCGTTCAGAAGTAAAGAGGCCGAGTGGAGGCTGCTGAAGGGTATCAGGCTCATGAAGCGAGACGGTGGATGGTGATTGGAAGAGAGCGCTTGTTTGAAATTGAAAAGCGTTGCGGTAGCGTTTCATAAAGAAGAACGTCAAGAAGAAGCAGCTGCTTTATAAGTGGGATGCACTGTTGAGCACTACATTCGTTCTGATTGTACGGAGATTTTGACAGCTGGTTAAATTGCGTCCCTTGACAAGGCAAGAACAAGATGTATGTCAGGAGAAGTGCAGTATTATCATAAGGAGATGTATACTTGGAATACAGAGGAGGAATGGAGGGAAAAAGAGAGGCAGAGGAGGTCTAAGAGAGAGGGAGGAAGAGGGTGAGCTTGAGTCAGTTAAAAATGGCGGGGAAAAGGGAGATGAATAAGGTCGAAGTATCGGAGGTGGTAGGTGTGGTGAAGTTCTTGGGGGCAGAGGCTTGCACCGAGGGTCAGGATAAAGATGAGTCTGTGACAGTAGGAGTGAAGTTTTTGGACAAAGTGGACCCTCTTGCCTTTTAGCTGATCGATTTGTGGTTTCAGGGTGGGTGAAAACAGAGTTGGGTGCTGTGGAATCAGTGAGGGTAACCAGAAGTGGTCTTGCGATAATTGCTTGTGTTTCTGCTGGTCAGAGGAAGAAGGCGCTCCTTGTTAAATGAATGATGCCAAGAAATGTGCATTGTTTTGCTCTCAAGAAAAGGGCGCCATTGAAAGGAGTGATTACTGCGGTAGCAGTAAATGTAAAAGTTGACCAACTGAAGGGGAAGATTCCCGGTGTTCGTGATGCTTGTTGTTTGGTGCGACACAGACAGGGCGGCGTGTGGTGAAACAGAAGAGTCATTGTCTGTTCTTTTGAGTTTTGATGTTGAGTCTTTGCCCGACAAAGTGATGTTAGGATATATAAGTTATCCTGTACGAGCTTTTGTGCCGAATACATTACGTTGTTACAGGTGTCAAGCTTATGGGCATGTGGCAGCAGTGTGTAGGAATGAGGTTCCTAGATGTGAGAAGTGTGCAGAAGAGCATGAGACAAAGAAGTGTGCAGCATTGGGGAAAGTATTGATATGTGTTAATTGTAGGGTTGCTCATGGGGCTGGGGATCAGAAATGTCCCATGCGAGAGAGGCAAGTTGAGGTTTCCAGGGTTAGAGTAGTGCAGAAGTTGTCATATGTGAAGGAAGTAGAGGAAGATGGGTCAAGGGGGAGGGATCCTGAGAGGAGTGGTGTGAGTAGTAGAGATATAGAGGGATAGGCCAACAAGTGATATATGTTTCACTAAGATTGGATTTTTAACATTTATAGTAATGGTTATCAACTGTACTGCAGGGATGGAACGTAAGTCGCAGAAAATTGAGGTTGTGGTGGCAGCTGCAAAAAGGTATTTGGGTGTGCGAGACTTGACATCAGAAGAGTTACAGGGTGTGTTAAGTGGTGGAGTCCCATCCTTTCAGGTTGTTGGCCTGAGGTAGGTCTAAATAGATTGAAATAGTGGAGTTGGTGGCAATCAGCTTTGAAATCAACATATTTTGCGTTATGGTTTCCATATTATCACAAACAAAGAACTAGGGTAGTGAATTGATGTTAGCTTCAGCTGTCAGCTAGCAAGGAAAGTTAACCTACAATGCTGGAAGATACTGGTATCTTCTTGCATTGTAAAGTATTCTAGCCTGTTTGGACTTTGTTTTGCGAACAGTAATTAACAGTTTCAACAATTCTACATGCCGTGTCGCATTATTCAAGTGTGTTAAAACTTTTTCGGTATCGGTGTCCTTTCCACGGGACGGTTGAGCTAACTTAGGCTAATGCGATTAGCATGAGGTTGTAAGTAACAATAACATTTCCCAGGACATAGACATATCTGACATTGTCAGAAAGCTTAAATTCTTGTTAATCCAGCTGCACTATCTAATTTATAGTAGCTATTACAGTGAAATAATACCATGCTATTTTTTGAGGAGAGTGCACAATTTTGAACATGAAAAGTTATTAATAAACAAATGAGGCACAAAATTTGAACATAAATGCAATGGTTTATTGGATCAGTCTAAAACTTTGCACATACACAGTTGACATCTAGTGGCCACAATCTAAATTGCTCCTGGGCTGGAATAATACATTACGGCCTTTCTCTTACATTTCAAAGATGATGGTACAAAATAAATACAAAAGAACGCTTGGTTTTGTCTTTGTATTATTACCTTTTACCAGATCTATTGTGTTATATTCTCCTACATTCCTTTCACATTTCCACAAACGTCAAAGTGTTTCCTTTCAAATTGTCACGTTCCTGACCTTATTTCCTTTGTTCAGTATTGTTTAGTTGGTCAGGACGTGAGCTGGGTGGGCATTCTATGTTATGTGTTTCTATGTTTGGTTTAGGGTTGTCAACTAGCCTGATATGGTTCTCAATCAGGGGCAGGTGTTTTACGTTTCCTCTGATTGAGAACCATATTAAGGTAGACTGTTCTCACTGTTTGTTTGTGGGTGATTGTTGCTATGTCTGTGTTTGTTCGCCACACGGTACTGTTTCGTTCGTTTGTTCCTGTTCGTGCATTCATGTTTTATATGTTCTCAAGTTCAGGTCTGTTCACGTCGTTTTGTTATTTTGTATTTTGTCAGTGTTCTGTTTAGTTGGATAATTCATTAAAATTCAACATCATGAACATTCACCATGCTGCACCTTGGTCCTCCTTTCTTCCACATAAAGACGAGCGTTACACAAATGGTACCAAGAAAATGCATATCCTTTCTTCAGGGCCTGAGCTACAGGCAGTTAGATTTTGGTATGTCATTTTAGGCAACACATTTTTTTTTAAAGGGCGGATCCTTACTTCTGTGCATCATGAGTTGGGAGCTAACATGACAGCCTAGACTACCAGTGCAGGCTGAGTGGAGCAGGCACGGTGCTTTTTGCGCTATAAGGGGACATTGGTTGTGCTGATAGATAGACTTGATCCGTGAGACACATTTGACAGAAGTACTGAAAGTAACAAAAATTATAATACCAAATCGTTTATCATGTTTTAGTATCAAAAAAGTAGCGAAGTTTCAGTATATCGTGCAACATTACCCTAGGGTGGCAGAAGATACATTCTAATGGGGCTTTCTCTCTTCTGATTGCTTTATACTATTCAATCAAACTTCAACTAAAAATAAGTTTAATCATTTTCTACAGTATCTGCATGTCTCATTTCTAATAATTTCTGTAAAATATCTGTAAAACATTTTTTCTGTCTTTGTATGCCTTTATTGTGTGAACTAATTATCTTCCTCTATAACCAGGTTTCCATTCCAACCATTTCATGCAGATGAATTATCTGATGCATGAAAGAAGTCACGACCTAGCTAATAGAAACAGGATATCCCGGGTACAATTTTATAAATGCCGTCAGACAATTTGTTTCGTTCGACATGGTGGGATCTTTTTGTGTCTGTAAAATTAATTATGCGAGAAATGGCGGAGCAAACACCTTTATGCGTAAATATTCCTATAATAACCATCATATGGAAGTAAACTTGGAGTCACGCGATGATATGTTGTTCAGTCCTCCCACTACAACTCGGGAAACTATGTAGTTTATTAGGCTACAGATAAAAGATGTTATGTTGAAATTCACAGGGTGGGGAAAGTGATTGTGATGAGTTCGATACTCCTATCCAATAAATATGTTATTCTGGTGACATGATGATCGATGCTTGGCTGATTTTAGAATATTTGCATGAAAATTGGTTGCAAATTGGATGGAAACCTAGTTTATGACCATGTATTATCAATGGATTCAATGGCAGTTCTTACTTTGTGCTGATTTCCAAGGTGCTTTGGCATCTGCACTGCCTCACAGGCAAGATTCACGGCACAAAAGTGCATGTGCGCACCCGAAGCAGAGACGAAAGAGGAAATGAGACACCCACTCGCTGTATTTGTGTTTATTATAATTTTTAGGGTTCAATGAAAGTCAATGAACTAAGTAGACCAGACCCAACTGCTACTGCATTGGTGTCTATGGGAGACACGCCTAGTTAAGTAGACCGGAACTGACCTTTTTTTCTCCAATGGTAAATGGACTGAGCGAACTATCTTCATTCATCCACCATCTTTGCCTGAAGCTCTTGCGAGCAAATTTGCAGTTCTCAACTGTTAGCAGTCTCTTACTGGCAGTAAGAATGGACAAGTGCCATACATTTTCGGGTTTCATCAGTCAGTAATTAAATGTATATTACATTTAACAAACAAAACACTGAAAAAACTTTATGCAAGGTAAAGTAAAAATCCAAACCGGTCTGTGCATCAATGCCGGTATATAGTAAAATGCAATTTTTGGTCAGTCTCAGCAGACGGATGGAGGGAGGGATAGCAGAGAGACGTGAGAGACTAACCCTCCGCTGAGATTAACCATCAGACGCATCAGTCGAGTAAAATTTTAAAAAGCTAATTATGTCAATTTATGCTCACTCAGCTGTGCCTCATAAGTAATACAACAACGGATCTATTACCAGTGTAATCATATACCACATGATTTAAAACATACTTTTAAAATGGTCTGAGGAGAACAACATTGGCTGGAGAATTCAAGCATAGCCAATATGTGGTGATAATGTATTGGGCAGATAGTCTACTGCCCAAACCTCATTGCTACAGAACTGTTTTTAATAGGTTCATGTTGCATAGGCTTACGTTTTTAAGTCATGTTTATGAGTGGTAGATCTCGACTTGCATTTTGACTCAGAAAGTGATCTTGACTATTAAAAGGTTGGTGACCACTGGCCTAACTGAAGTGTTTTTGGGAAGCGTTGTATGTATGCCAGGAAGGCCTGTATTGTTGCCAATAAATGTCCCTATGGGACAATACATTCATACAGCATTTGAACTAAACATAGGCTAAATGTCTTAATAGATATGAAAGATGCTGTGATGTCTCTCTTCTCTAATCTGCTACTCAGTTTAGGCCTCTGATGATGAGTCATTTCAGACTAAGAATGGGAGATCAGAGTCCGTATGTGCCAAGCGTCTCAGAGTAGGAGTGCTGATCTAGGATCAGGCCCCCCTTGTCTATGTGATCATATTCATTGTGATTTGAAAGGCAAAACTGATCCTAAACCAGCAGTACTCTGAGTAGCTTGACACATAGGAACTCTGGTCAAGTGTCAGACTTAACCATATAAACCACCACATTTTTCTATGCTACCAGTACTGCAAGGCTAAATCCTCCTCCCTCAATTTGTGACGGTACAGTAGGCTACATCATGTCACACACCCCAATGCCTTTCGATAATGGTAGAAATGTGTGGGTGTTTTGAAAACCTCAACGATGACTATTCCAATGGTAATTGACTGAACAGCCGAGCGGCATTATTCAATTCAATCATACAGCAATATGTGAAGGGTTTGACCTCGGGAAGGCCTGCAATAAACTGTCTGTACAACAAATGAGCCACTTTGCAGAGGAAACTAGGAACAAGGCAGAGAGGATGTGGAACCAAAATGGCTACCAGTCCTCCTAACTGACAAGCGTCCTCATCAAGAGGTATCCAAGGATGAAAATGAGTTCCTTGTGCTTACTCCATCCGAATAGATGTTTGTATCTCCTCCTAGCCTGGAGACATGGAACAATAATAATTGGAAACCACTCTGCTATTCAAATAATTGTAGGAAGAGGCAAAGCAAAAACAACATAATTATCTTCTATCTCGGCAGGCAGGCAGGCAGTTTACAAGACGATAAACTTAGCAGCAGCCCTGGCAGTGAAGTGGTACAGGGGAAGGATGAGGGAAGGAGGGGGGAAGTCTATCTGAGCCCCCACTCCCTGCCGAGAAGTAAATGATCCAGCCGGCACTCATTAGCAGCTTGGGTTACGTTACCAAACAGTGGAGGAAGTTTAATGAACACTTGATGAATGCTGCTCGCATCTCCAGTTTCCACACAGAGTTCAGAGGTGGAGGAGAGATGACATCTCTCATTAGAATGCACTGGCCGCTTCACAGGCGGCAGGTAGTGTAGACGTTAAGAGCCTTGGGCCAATAACCGAAAGGTTGCTGGTTCGAATACCGGAGCCGACAAGGTGACAGAAAAAAAATCTGTTGCTGTGCCCTTGAGCAAGGCCCTTAACTCTAACTGCTCTAGGGGCGCTGTACAATGGTGATCCTGTCCGTGACCCCACTCCCTGCCGGTGTCTCAGGGGGAGGTAGGATACACAACAACAAAAAACACACATTTCCATTACACACTTGTGTGTAACAGGCAAATACAAGCACCTCACAAATATTATTATAGTGCACATTCCATAACTGTACTACAGCTAGCTAGCCCGGTGTTGGAGCAGAGGCTGCTTTCTGCATGGAAGTTCTGTCATGTGGATGGATAGGCGGGCAGGATGGAGTGTGGGAGTGTGGAGTAGAGAGTGGGAGTGTGGAGTAGGGGAGTGTGCAGAAGAGAGTGGAACAGGTAGAGTCAGTGGTATGTTAGAGAGGAGTTAGCACAGAGCTTTCCCAGGCAAACTAGGAGGTGGACATGACAGGGCAATTGTAGCCACCCTGCTGCCGCTAGCTCGTGTGATTACTGCTATTAGCGACAGACAGTTGACACTTGTCAAGTCAAAACAAAGAGCCCTTTCACTCACGACACTGCACACAACCTGTACTTAACATTGAGGGACAGACAGACACTCAGAGACATTATGTCAATGGCAGACCTGACAGATGTGTGGAGACAATCACATTCACAGAGTCTAGACAACAACATAGGCTTATCTATGCTCCTGAAGGTCATGGAGGGGGAAGTGGAAATGTCCTTTTCCTAACAGAACGGACAAGCTGCAAGTCAGGTAGTGTGTGAATGCCATCCAGACCTACAAGAGGACATTGTGGCTGCATCCTAAATGGCACCATACTCCCTATTTAGTGTACTACTTTTGACCAGGGCCCATAGGGTTCCCATAGGGTTCTGGTCAAAAGTAGTGCACTAAATATGGAATAGGGTTCCATTTGGGATGTACACAGTGGCTAAGCTGTAGAGGCAGAGCAGAGATTAATGAAGGCACTAACACGCACACAAAGACTTGGCCTTTTCCTTCTAATTGTAGGAGGACCACACAAAGGGTTTAAGATGCCACGGGAAAGGCATACACATATCAATGGTTACAGTAAACCATAATTAGGACCCATCCATCTAATATGTCATAGACATTTTCCTCTTGAAAAGGGACCAATGAATCACAACTGATGTCTGCATCCCAATCTGTGTTCAAAGACATCGCCATGAAGCACAATCTCCTGAAGCAGAGCTCTTATCTTAGACTATCAGGGAGGTTATTCATTCCACTATTGTGGAGGTTCCTTGGCAATCAACAGCAGGGTGAAAAACAGGGAGGATTTAGACAGACAGAGTAGTTTTGAGATTCAAGGCTGTGAGATTGAGCGATTCAGTCTGAACAAAAGCAAGTAACATACATTGCAGGCTGTCTATGTGGTGCCAATTAACAGGTGGTTCATCATCCAGAACCGATTCATCTAACTCTTCCCAGGCAACTTACTTGTCTGATATTAACCCGCTGTTTGAGAGGCTGGTCCTTCCTGATAAATCTGTGGTTAATAAAGACCGTCTTTAACATGCCTGGTGGTGCCTGTTGATGATGTCATCACACATTTACTGTAACGGTAGCTCCCGGAGAGAAATTTGTGCTCTGGGCTCAGCTGGTTTCTGCCAAGGCCCCAGCAGCGTGGCTGTGAAATCCTGATTCGGATCGCCTACTTCTGCCTGATGAGAAGTTTAGGGCTGAGGAAATGAGAACATGCTGGAGGAGGTGGACGTGGAGTAGCATTAAGACACAGCAGCACCACACTAGTGCATTGTTGATGGCCACACACACACATATTCATTAGTGCACACCACAACAAAACGTTTTGCAGCGGAAAATTAAAACGGGTGTGTCTTATTGGACAAGTTCAGGTAGTCCCTCCAAATTTCAATCTGTTTTCTTCCGTTTGATGCCTAATGAACACGACCAAAGAGCATCATCTGTCTAATAGAGAAGACAAATTATCTTAGGGAAAAATGCCCCACACTGGTTAAAGATGCATTTAGGAATCTCACCATATGAACTAAATATATGGGATACAGTAAATGTTAACGGTAGACAATCAACTAGTTCCATCTAAACCCACAACCACCATGCCTATGGAGGTTGCAGATAGATCCAATAGAACATGAATGTCACTAGAAACATGGGTGTGAAATGTTACTAAGTCCCTGAGGGGGTAGTAAGAGTGAGGGAAAAGGCAGAGGGGATGGAGTTTGAGAGAGCGAGAGAACAGAGAGAGAGAACAGAGACAGAGAGAGAGAGAGCGAGAGAGAGAGCGAGAGCGAGAGAGAACAGACAGAGAGAGAGAGCGAGAGAGAGAGAGAGAGAGAGAGAGAGAGAGAGAGAGAGAGAGAGAGAGAGAGAGAGAGAGAGAGAGAGAGAGAGAGAGAGAGAGAGAGAGAGAGAGAGAGAGAGAGAGAGAGAGAGAGAGAGAGAGAAAGAACAGTCCTGATTGGCAGAGACAGACCTCAGGGGGGAACATGAGGAACGACCACAGCTGAGACAACGCTGACCACTGCTGTCTTTCGGCCACACACACACACACGCGCATACGCACAGATACACGCGCGCTTATGCACAGATACACACGCGCTTATGCACAGATACACACGCGCTTATGCACAGATACATAACATGCAATACAGAACACACACACACATGGCATGGCAGACACTTGTATGCACACACACACACAACATACATGACACACACACACACACACACAAACAGTCACAACATTCATGACACCCACGCACACACACGCACGCCTTTTAGAGTGCTGGAAGCAGTATCCTTCTTCAAAGACGGAGCAAAGTGAGATCCCTTCACTCCAGACTCCAGACACACATGTATTTTCTTAGTCTCTCTCAACCCCATCATCCATGTTCAGCAATAAGGAAAGACCCTTTTAAACCCGAAAACCCAACCCAAAACCAAAATATGTCTCCTGGGTGTTCATGAGCCTGAGTCGTGGTATCCATTAAATGAAACATAAAACATTTACATTTACATTTAAGTCATTTAGCAGACGCTCTTATCCAGAGCGACTTACAAGTACATACATCCATACTTTTTTTTTGTACTGGCCCCCCATGGGAATCGAACCCACAACCCTGGCGTTGCAAGCGCCATGCTCTACCAACTGAGCCACACGGGGCTACATAAAAGACTGGAATAGTCCAAAACACATCCACAGAGAAAATAATATTCAGCGTTTCCTGTGACACATAGGGCCTAGCGCATAAACAAACCCTCCAAACACCCCACAAAGCCCCCTCTCTGTTCCCTTCAGTCACCCAGCAGTCCCCCTCTCTCTCTCTTTCATTCTCCATCCATTGGAGATGCTGTGAAACGTAGCTTTCATAAAGTTGGAGATGAAGAATCATTTAGAACAAAAAGACTCTTCACAACTCATCTGAGCCGCTGCTGTCTTGATCCGGTTCTAAATGTCACACAGTTCTCATGCTACAGACTTCCGATGGATATTCCACTCATTCCTAACCCGGCATTCCGATCCTCCTGACAGAATTCCAAAGTGACACTGACCTTGTTACAAGCCCTCTTACTTGACCCCTGGAGGTCAGATGATTTGCGTAACCTCTCAGGGCCGTCCTAGGCCAAATATGTGGCCAGTCATATGTCTGTCAGTGTCTGTTAGTGAGATGCTATACACATTAGTGCTGGGTGGTATCCCGTATTTTGCTATATACCGGTATTGATGCACAGACCAATTCGGGTTTTTACTTGACCTTCTATAATGTTATTTTAGTTTTTGGTTTGTTAAATTTGATATGCTGTGTGTAACGTTCATTTTTATGCTACTTGAGTCATCCCTCTCCGCTCTCTTGCTCCATACCGCTTTCCAGACACAGTGCAAGGCCAAGCCATTCAAAAGGAGGCTGCCTGCTATTCAATTCTTCCTATGACAGCAGCACTATCAAAGGACATCTCTGAACCACCATACTTTCACACACACACACAGCCTGCCTCTCACAGCCATGAAAAGACAGCATGAGAGATGTTTCTACAAAACCTAAATGTCTATTGCACTGGCAACAAAGAATAATGAGTAAACAGCACATATTGTTTGCCTGAGGGCATCAGTACAGTCAACCCTGAGCAGAAAGTCTTTCAAATATAAATATAATAAACAAGTGTCATTAAGACATAAAGACAAGGAGGATAAATACATTTTTATGCTACTTGAGTCATCCCTCTCCACTCTCTTGCTCCATACCGCTTTCCACACAGACCTAGCCCCGCCCCCTATCACTCAAGGAGCGTGTTTGTTGTTGCTTCACCACGAGACGCTTGGTGAAACAATGTTGTTTCCACTTTCTTCCTTAATATAAATCCACAAGCGTTCTAGCTAACAAATATACTGAGTCAAAGCAAAGGTAACTAGCTAATAACAGCCTGATACCAGTGATGGTATAGGCCTAAATCCGCATGTTGTTTGTGCAGCAGTACCTTCTAAATCAAAGAGCAATAGGCGAAGCATGAATATGTTGGCTACTTGAAGAAACATTTCATGTAGCCAAAGAATATAGGGTCCCCTAGGACACACTGACCATCACTTTGGTCACAATAACTCCTCCCTGCCCACTATTATTTCTATTCTAACTATAGAATTAGAATAATCATTCTATTTCCATGATACCAACAGTTCACCCAAGTGCTTTGATCTAAATCACAAGAAAAATCACAATTGCAACATTTAAAATAAGGCCTAGTTGTTGCGCCTACATGGTAGCGTGGAAATGATCTCAAATGACCGCTGGAAATGCAGGAACTTATTTTGGGTTGAATTTGAATTGAACCGTATAAAACATTCAGACGCCAGGGTCACACTACTCATAAAGCAAAGTTCAAATTTTTATTATTCTAAAACATAAAATACTGTCAAATACCGTCAAACATTTTCTAAATACTGTGATATGATATCTTGCCCATATTGCTCAGCCCTAATACACATTACTCCCATAGAACTAACACACACTTATTGCGGACACAGGAATGAATGAATGACTGAAACAGGAACACATTCTTGTAACATGGGCTACTACAACCTCATGGAACACATTTCAAGACACACAAGTGTGATGGACATGAAAAGAAGACTGATCTCACTGGAGTCTGTGTAGAGCTCAGAATCAGAGGTGAAACTCTATAGCGGTGTGTGTGTGTGCGGCATCCAGAGTTCAGTGCACCTGGGCCTCACCGTGCTGACAGCTAAGCCATACCAATTAGGCCTTATTACAGAGTTCTTAGAAAGTGCCTAACAGTACATGCTTTTATGCCATTACTGAAATATGTTGACTAATTCTGAGTGCTGAGCATTTAGTGCTTTTTGAGGTCGGTTTGGTTTCAGATAAAACATATATTTTATATTACGTTTAAAAAAAAAATGTTTATAATTAAAAAAAAATATTAAATGCACTTTGATTATGTGGATTGTAATGCCGTAACAATACAGAATAAAACAATTAATAAAAGTCCCATGATGGTGGTGACTGCCCATGTCACGCCCTGGCCTTAGTATTCTTTGTTTTCTTTATTATTTTAGTTAGGTCAGGGTGTGACATGGGGAATGTTTGTGTTTTGTTGGTTTTGGGTGTTTTTTATGGTAAAGGGGTTGTTGGGTATAGTATATGGGTTTGTGTTGAATACATGTGTCTAGCGTTGTCTATGTATGTTTAGTTGTCTAGGAGAGTCTATGGTTACCTGAATGAGTTCCCAATTAGAGACAGCTGATTTCGGTTATCTCTGATTGGGAGCCTTATTTAGGGTAGCCATAGGCTCTCATTGGTGGTGGGTAATTGTCTATGTAGAACGTTTGTAGCCTGTGTGTGTATGTGCACAACGTTATTTAGCTTCACGGTCGTTTGTTGTTTTGTATAGTTTGTATTAAGTGTTTCGTGTTTATTTTTCGTCATCTTTTAAAATAAAAGAAGATGGCTTATTTTCCAACTGCTGCGTTTTGGTCCGTCAATCCGCCACACGATCGTGACAGCCCATTACTGATTATTACTTATTAACCATCATTTATTCATATTACTTTACTTTAATAAAATATTTCAGTTGTTGTGTTTATTACATTTGTTTTATTTGATGACTTTATTATTTCATTCCAAGTCATCATCTCATCTCTATAGAGCTGACTGACAAAATACTATTTTAGTAGTAAAATGTATGACTGCTGAATACCAACTATCAATCACTTAGATCATGCATTTTTGAAGGTAACGATATCTTGTGAAGCCACTGCTCTCGATTGTGCAGTCTGTAGGCGTGCCATGGATTAAGATCATAGTAGTTAATTACCACGGTTTCTGAGCTAAACTATGTAGAATATTGTCCTGTTGGAAACTACAACTCCCTACTACATTGCACAGTTCAGGCTTGATCTGATTTATCTCTAGAGAAACTGCATTGAGGTCACAGAAAAAAAACAGAAGGAAATGGAATTCAAATAATTGAATGGATGTTGGTAAATTAGTTGTAACATTGTTTTTTAAATAACCAACATTTTGGTAATTTGCTCAGCACTACTAATTCCTCATGTCGGTGTTATTCCTCAGCAGTCAAATTCCTCCTAACCCTAACCCTAACCCTAACCCTAATCAGGTGTGTTAAATTAGGGTTGGACTGAAAACCCACAGGACCGTAGATCTCCAGGAAGAGGGTTGGGCATCCCTGCTCAAGCACATGCAGGGTTAAGACAACGCTGGGCCCGCCCCTCTCCTGGAAACACATGCTGGTGGCAGAGTGCAGGGGGGCTGGAGGGGTGCTGGGGTCACCAGGCCTGCTGTGAAAGGAATTTCAGGAGGAATGTTGCTAGCGGGGTTAAATATGAAGGAAATGTACCAGGAGGAGGTGGGGGAGGCCAGGCTATTTTGGGCTTTGTTTGATGACACAGAGAGCCTGGGACTGACCCTACTGGAACCCTCCAACATTCAACAAATGTACCGTGTTAGGAGCATGCGCAGCGTAACAGAGAGTAACACGCTGTGGCTGTGTTTGAGAAAGGGAAACAGTGAAGCTGCTCAGCAGCAGCAACCCAACGTTGCGCTGTGTCCAGCGGAGCAGAGCAGCCCAGTCTGAGAGTTACTGTGCATCCCAAATGAGAATAGGGTGTCATTTGTGACGTACACCTAGACAACTATTGGACAAGCTTAGCATCGGAGCCACGAGACGGCTTTGAACCGGCGCCCTCCCTGTCCCACGGTAGCTCTAAGACTCTGAGCCAACTTCCCCGGCCCCGACACAGACACACCCTCCGGCCCTGGTATGTTCCAATCCACACTGGCTGTGTGTCTGCGTGGCAAATGGCACCCTAATACCCTTTATTAGTGCTCTACATATGACCCCTATGGGCTCTGGTCAAAAGTAGTGCACTATATAGGGAATAGGTTGCCATTTTGGACGCCGCCACGACTCTGACCTACGCTGGGTTTCTTCCAATTGTTACATGAGCCAAATACAATGAGAGGGCATCTCAGAGTTCCCTGACTAAATATAACAGCCCACATTCCATTTACAGCCGATGGGAGGAATTAAACTCCACCCTGTTCTGGAAATCAAAACAGAGCAGTAAGTGGAACACTACCCTTACCCACACAAACACGCATGCACACACATGGACAGGAACAGACGTGCGCTTGCAAACACACACACAAGCAGATGAATCTATTCAACTCCACATCACACTCCAATCAAACCAAAAGCTTGCACAAGCCTACTGTACACATTGAACCACATGTTAGCAAAAATAATCATTCATTATGTTCCAAACACGGAGCGTAGCAAAACAGCCAGACTACACAGGAGGAAGGGGAGGACCATCCTCCTCAGTGAATTTCAGAACATTTTAAATAGTGAAACATGAAAAAAGTTTGATTTTTTTAGATAAAGCTATACTAAATATATTTATGTTAAATAATTGATTAAAACACACTGTTTTGCAATTAAGGTCTACAGTAGCCTCAACAGCGCTCTGTAGCGTAGCACCATGGTGTAGCCAGAGGACAGCTAGCTTGCGTCCTCTTCTGGGTACATTGACTTCCATACAAAACCTAGAAGGGTCATGGTTCTCACCCCCTTCTGTAGACTTACACAGTAATTATGACAACTTCTGGAAGACATCATCCAACCTATCAGAGCTCTTGCAGCGTGAACAAACATGTTGTCCCCCCAATCAAAGGATCAGATAATGAATGTAGTAAAATGAAGGGGAAGCGAGAGAGAGAGAAACAAAGAGAGAGCTATATTTTGTTGTATATTTTTCACTTTCACCTACTACTTGCTGTACACTGTACTGCATGATTGTACTAACGCGTTACTTCTATTAGCTATGTTGCCTTTGACGTTAGATAATATGGTGACAATGATTTAGGCTGTGTGTAGCGGTTAGCGGTTATGGCGGTTATGGTATGAAGGTTTGGCTTGGAAAGGTTATTTCGCCTGGTCACAGACAGCTGTTGTGTTGTGCACAAGCGAAGGGAAAAGGTAAAAGGAGGAGAGTACGTAGATGCGAGAAGGAATTATTCAACGAGCAAAGTGATCATGCTGTTTGTATGTGGCTGCTTTGAAAGTGAACTGTGTTTGTGGGTAATCAGGGGTGTAATCATTCCGCTGATTCTGTTGAAAACGTTTCATAAACGGAAACAAACGGAACGAAATGGGGATAAACATACCAGAACTTATTAATTAGAAACACTCATACACCCTAGATCAGCTAGATGCAAGCAAGAGTGTGCAAGGCGGTATTGAATGTGTCACTGTCTGTCAACTTGATTACACACATTTTTCTCTCGAACTGTGAACCTACGCTGTATACTTTCATTAATAGCCTAGGTTATAGCAACCTCATAATAGGTATAGGGAAAATGTGAGTATCATATAGTAGCCTAAACCTATAAATGTTACATTGAACTGGGTGAATGGAATATGAATGACAGTCATCCAATATGCTGTTAGAAATAAGGCTATGCTCATAAAAAAATTATTGTCCTCCCTCATCTGAAACGGCACCGACTTCCACTTGTTAGAACAGCACTCATTGCTAGATACACAATTACACAGACCACTCATACAGTGGTTGACACTCCCATAAAACAAATACAAACCTACGCATAACCCCATTATACACACACTTTGTGTATAACACACACACTCAGTAGAAAACACACTCTTTAGAATACACACTCTGTAGAACACACACTGTGCAGAATAAACACTCTGACGAACACACACTCTGTAGAACACACACTCTGTAGAAAACACTCTTTAGAACACACACTGCAGAATACACACTCTAACGAACACACACTCTGTCGAACACACACACACACTGTCGAACAGACACTGTTGAACACAAACTGCAGAATACACACTCTGCAGAACACACACTTTGTCGAACACACACTTTCTCAAACACACACTCTGTCGAACACACACTCTGTCGAACACACACTCTGTCGAACACACACTCTATCGAACACACACTCCAAACAGCGCTGGAGTCAAAACCCTGGTGAATTCCAGAGGATAAGACAGACGGAACCAGTGACAGATTCAGGACTTTAAAACCCCTAGTCAGTCTTTCTCATTCCATTTCCTCCAGTGCCTATCACAGCCAAACCCCATAGAAACACACACAGACACACCCACAAAAACACCCAGAATACACTCACCATTGTGGGAGGACTCTGTCTTGCTGTCAGCCACTTTCCTTAGCGCTGAGATGATGGAGTCCCCGGGAACGCGAGGGCTCTCCACATACTTGGGCTTCCTGATTGGACCTTCAGGCAGAGCGCAGCAAGAGAGAGAGAGGAGGGAGAAAGAGAGAGAGAAAAGGAGGGAGAAAGAGAGAGAGAAGGAGGGAGAAAGAGAGAGAGGAGGGAGAAAGAGAGAGAGAAGGAGGGAGAAAGAGAGAGAGGAGTGGAGAAAGATAGAGAGGAGTGGAGAAAGAGAGAGAGAAGGAGGGAGAAAGATAGAGAGAGAAGGAGGGAGAAAGATAGAGAGAGCGTTGAGAGTTCTCGCAGGATTCACTTTTTCCAGATGGGAATTCGTTGCTGGACGGGCTCGGTGGATCTCCGTGTGGCTCATACACACGTATAGTACACAGAGAGAGAGAGAGAGACACACAGCTAGCTCTGCTCTGTCTGACAGCCCGGAGAGAAAGAGAGCTGCAGACACTCAGCTGTAACAAACACACCGGCCAGCTCCGGGGAATGCAAACTACTGCAGCAGGAAACCACAGCAATTAGCCTCGTAGAAACTTTGTGACGTGTGTGTGTGTGTGTGTGTGTGTGTGTGTGTGTGTGTGTGTGTGTGTGTGTGTGTGTGTGTGTGTGTGTGTGTGTGTGTGTGTGTGTGTGTGTGTGTGTGTGTGTGTGTGTGTGCACATGCATGAGAGGGTGTGTGCCTCTGCGGTAAGGTAAAGTGTGCGTTTGTTAGCATGTATGGGATCAGGAGAGAGCGGTTTGCAGAATGAGGTCCAGGCTGCCTCCCATCAGGTGTTGTTTCTGGGACAGGAGCTAAGGATCCTCAGGAGGGTCTCGGTTCTGACCCCCTTGGTGAGGACTACGGAGATTAGTGAACTGCTCTCTCTCCTCCGACTGACAGGATTTAGAAGAACCTTATCCCACGGCACACTATTCCCTACATAGTGCACAATTTTTTACCAGGTCTCTGGTCAAAAGCAGTGCACTATATAAGGAATAGGGTGTAACTTGGGACACAGAACGGTTCCCTGCCTGTGTCTTTATGATCCAACCGCTGACGCACTGGCCACGCCGGAGGCATCGCTCCGTAGCAACTGTAGTGTGTGTGTGTGTGTGTGTGTGTGTGTGTGTGTGTGTGTGTGTGTGTGTGTGTGTGTGTGTGTGTGTGTGTGTGTGTGTGTGTGTGTGTGTGTGTGTGTGTGTGTGTGTGTGTGTGTGTGTGCGTGTGTGTGTGCGTGTGTGTGTGCGTGTGTGTGTGCACTCATACCCCTGATCCCAAGGCACAGTGCAGGGCCAAGCCATTCTAAAGGAGGCTGCCTGCTATTCAATTATTCCTGTGACAGCAGCACTATCAAAGGACATCTCTGAACCACCATGCTTTCACACACACACACACACAGCCTGCCTCTCACAGCCATGAAAAGACAGCATGAGAGATGTTTCTACAAAACCTAAATGTCTATTGCACTGGCAACAAAGAATAATGACTAAACAGCACATATTGTTTGCCTGAGGGCATCAGTACAGTCAACCCTGAGCAGAAAGTCTTTCAAATATAAATATAATGAACAAGTGTCATTAAGACATAAAGACAAGGAGGATAAATACTGATCCAGGTGAGCAAGAAACCTGACCAAAAAGTAGTGGCCGAAAAACAACGAATACCAGGAAGTAAACTTCAAATCTATCTAATCTATAATAGGTATGCATTCCTTCCTTCCAGATTGACCTACTAGAACCCAATCTAGTTCTCCTCTGGTGTTCTAGTGACTGCATGTGTAACACCAGCCATAACAGAAAGATTAGATGGGGAGAAAGAGATTGCCGTTTCCCATTTCCACATCATATCCAACCCCACCTCTGTGTGTGTGTGTGTGTGTGTGTGTGTGTGTGTGTGTGTGTGTGTGTGTGTGTGTGTGTGTGTGTGTGTGTGTGTGTGTGTGTGTGTGTGTGTGTGTGTGTGTGTGTGTGTGTGTGTGTGTGTGTGTGTGTGTGTGTGTGTGTGTTAGCTCTCCCTCCCTCGGACTCAGATGGAACATTGGTCCGGCCTGTGCTGTGCTGCTGTGAAACCATCTCGCTTCCCCCATCTGTGATCTTGTCCTCAGATACGGTTCCAGCCAGCAGCCAGCAATGTTAAAGCACTGGAACCAACCACCGCTTCAGCTTGATTCATACTGCCATCTATGGATATAGGACTTGAAATGCATAGAGCGTAGCCAGGGCTACACCGCCAATGCTATGGCATGTGGTAATCATCACAAATGTTTATTTGTCCTACGTCAATAGCACTGATAAAACTATATGAGATATGCGGGTGTATGTGAGTAAATTAGAGGTATTATACATATCACAGAAGAAAATTGTCATCTTTAGAGTGGAAAACAGAGCAGAGCCAAACAGGAACCAATCCAGTGACCGAGCACGGGAGCTGCCTGGAACTAACGTTCTACAATGCCAGGGAGACAGATGTTTCTGGAGCACCACCAACTAGGCTGGATCTCTTTCAACTAAACCACATGTGAGCTGAAGTCTGAATCCGTCTGATTTGTCTGTGGCTGGCCTCCATCAGGAAGGACCTGGCCAAGTCAGCTTCCTCCAACCAGGATTTCTGGAAAACCTGGGAATTTTCTGAACGTTTTTGCAAACCTATCCTCCGCCAAGAAGCCGAAGTTACTTGCATTTTTTTGCAACCCTACCAAGTCAGCTTCTTGGCTGAGTTGGAGGCAAACAGTCTGCATAAGACTCCATTTATCTGTGGACGGTCAGGCTCTACCTATTAGGAGGAGTCACACAAAGCCAATTAGCTAGGGGGAAGAGAGGAGACCGACCACGCTGTTTTAGATAGTAGATTTACTAAGTCGAGGTCAACATCTCAGGATAATCACCAACCCACTAATGCATTCACTTCCTTCAAGCATTTCATTTCTATGCATACAGTATGCCATGATGATGTGAATAATACAAACCACATGCTTGAAAGTTGAGATATTGTCAAAGGAGTGAATCCACTCAAGCAGAAACCAAAATGCAACTGTATTAAGATCGAATCAAGTTGAAAGGGCTCGATAATGTAGATGGTGAGGTATAGCAAGCTTAGAGTCAGAGGACAAAATACAGAGTTTTTTCCCACCAAAATCTCATCTCCAAGATGTAAGTCTTTCATGTTTCCCTGGACGCCATTATCAATGGCTGCCTGTCCCCCGAGAAAGCCTTTAGAGCGCTAATATTCTGCACTGAAGACCTGCCCAATGAGAAATTGCATTGTTAAATAAGCATGAAAAAGGCTGGAGAGTGAGTGAGTGGGGGCGTTGAGATGTTGTAAAGGACAGACCAAGGAGAAGACATTACGCCAGCGCCCTCTGTCTCTCTTAAGACTGTGTGCATCCCAAAAGGCATCCTTTACCCTATATAGTGCACTACTTTGACGGACCTTGGCTAAAAGTATAATGGAATAGGGTGCCAAACCACCATGTTCCTCTTCACACAGCCTCATCCAACATACACTTCCCACTCCCCACACAGACAGACCACCCCAGGACCCAAAATCACATCGACTCTCTAAGCCAATCATAACAAATTAAAAAGCATGAGCCGAACTCGTTGCTCTCAGCAGACCCCTCGCAGAGAGGAAAAATAAGTATTATCTCAGTGTGATGTCCTCCAACGGCGACCATGAGCTCATCACAGTAGGGGAAGAAAGCGGAAAGAAACAGAATTGAACACAGAGAGGGTGGGAGGGAGAGGAAAACGCCATAACAACAGTCCTATGGAAAACAAACCAGGGTCGTATTCATTACCACAAACCGTAGCAAAACTTTAACATAAACGGGTGTTTGTTATTGGACAAGTTCAGGTAGTCCTTCTATGTTTCACTCTGTTTTCTTCTGTTTTGTGCCTAATTAACACAACCCAGGAACAAGGCAGTTTATTTACAAAGGACATCTATGGTGCTTTAATTCAGCAGAACTGTGATGGTTCAGTGGGTTTTAAAGGCTTGTTACAGGGACAAAAACGGGTGGCAGGACACGCAGATTTCTTGCCATATACAACACAATGCTATCCATGATTCGATCCTGTGTAAACAACACACTATCAAACAACAGCCTACTATCTAGTGTGTGTCTTCCTGGTTGATTAACAAAATAGTCTGGAATCCAATGTGGACAAGAAATAGTAGACACACTATTGGTCCAGAAACTTGGGCACCTGAGAGACCAGGGCCCTGTTTGAATACTTCCATCCTGCATCCTTCCTTCCTTGAAGTAATCACAAATCTGAATGGGTTGGATTGGTGAAAATAATACAGTGGTCACCTTGTTTTCACCTATACAATCACGTAGAAATCTATGCTTACCTCAAGGAAACAAGGAAGGAAGGATGCATTTCTGAAGTATTCAAACAGGGTCCAGCTTCCTGGCTGGGAGTTTACCCCAAAAAGGGTGGAGAGGACAGGGCAGAGGGGGGGTTAGACAGCCATATAGGGGTGAGGGGGCATACAGAGGAGCCAAGCAGAGTGGTCTGGTCTCAGGAGAGAGAGAGAGGCAGCCAAGCGTGATCTCACTTTGCACACTGGCTTTCTGTGGTGAAGCTTAGAGGGCCATGCCCACTGAGCTGTGCCACACACACACACACACACACACACACACACACACACACACACACACACACACACACACACACACACACACACACACACACACACACACACACACACACACACACACACACATAAACACACATGCACGCGCGCACACACGACCGCCTGTCACTCGACCTTAGACAAGTGAAAGCCCTCCATGGCATGCACATGAGCTATTACGCTACATAAACGTAGTTCAGAAAAGCACTCAAATGTTAAAATATTGTCTGGTCGGTTGATGTCAATCCCTAATGAGGAATGGGGTGATTATCTACGCTTTCAAAAACATCTTCAATGGGCAATTTCACATTCTTTAAGATGGACTCTGACTTGTTAACGTTTCAACTCTTCATGAAACACAACACGGCTCTTTGTGGCAACAAGAAAAGGAGGCCGGACAATACCCTTCTTTCTGCTGTCGGGACGTCATTCTACAGCTCAGTAGTGAAACAGAATGTATTCAGACTGAGATAAAAGACGGTTGGAAATAAAGATTTGCAACATAATGGATCCAGTTACAAGTGCAAGACCTTGAGCATTGGTCAATTATTTTATTACACAAAACAAATGGGGAGAGCAAGACACAGATCCCATAGTGATAAGCTATGAAGGCCTCCTCTTTGCCCTTCTATTGTAATACACCCATTAGGCATCCTAGAAGAGAATTACTTCATTATAATCATGTTTGACATGCCTGTGTCATGATAATGTCATGAGCATACATAGGCTACTTACTATTTTACTCATAACCGTTATCCTTCTGGACAACGCAACGCATTTCTGAAACTAACCAGCATGGGGGAATTGCAAATAGGTATAATGCTTTCTACATGTTTAATAGTCATGTCTATTCTCACCCTCTCTGTTGAGCTAAATTAATTATGCATGGGTAACTGCTGGGAATGTATGGTCTTGAATTTCTGAGAGAGAAAAAGGCCAAAGTCAAACATCTTGACATTAGGTGCTTCATAAAAACCTCCCTCTTCTACAGTATAATGTAGGCTTTATTGAAATACTAGATAATTCTGACAGCAGTGGCCATTTTGTTATCCATGAACTATCTGAAACAATGGGTTCTGAAGAAAGAAACCCTTCAGCAGGCACCATAGTATTATTTTTCAGTATATTCATAGACATTTGATCTCTATTGGTCCTCGTCAAAAGGGAATAGTGTGTCATTCGGGACGCATCATATAGCCTTTCTACCACAGCCCCCAGAAACACATCGATATCCCCCCGAGGCAGGCAAGTAACTCCTAAGCTAAAACTGTAGAGGTGACTTCAGGAGATGTCTCCTCTGAACATACTATATGTCATTGGCTTTGAAGTGAAATTGCATCCCCTTCACAGAGACCAAAAAAGATTTGTAAGACCCGATGGAAAGCTAAAGTAATGACAAATGTTACCAGAAGGAACATTTATGCTTTTAAGTATAAGTCATAATTTAAAATGTTCCATTTTTTAAATAGGAAACCGAACAGTGATTTGGATGAGAGACAAAAAAAAACTATTTGGCAGGCAGGGAGGGGGATAGCAGAGGGAAAATTAATATTGAGAAAACATTTCGCAGACTTGAGCATGGAAAAAAAAAGTTGGCCTCTGATGAAAAGGCAATTATCAATATCAGTCATAATTATGAAAGTCTTGTGACAGATCCAGGGGGGTATATCCGTTCAAGAGTTAACCGAACTGAAACCTAAGCATTAAATTAGCTGTATATATTAGCCTATATTCTATTCATGTATTTGGTATTGTTATCAAATGTAGTGGAAAACACATAGTCATGCTAGGCCATTACTGTAGCAGAGTTTTCTCTGCATAGAAACAGTAAAAACAGTTTTTTTTATATGGATGTTAAAACGCTTTCAGTGTAAACTTAAATCCAGGAAAGTGTATTGACCACTTTCCTACAGGAAAGCAATTGGAAAGGGATATCTGAATAGGAAATAAATAGATTGGTAGGCCTGTACATTAGTACTGCTTGAGGGACTATTGATTTGAAGAGAACAAAGGGATTTTATGAATAGTAAATATTGGCAGTGTCACATGAAGGAGGTGGAGTCACTCGACAGGATATTGGTACAATAGGTAATGCAGAGAAGATTGGATTCATGTCAACAAAGAATTGATAGAGCACTGTGTCATAAGGGCTGACAGTGTCACGCCCTGACCTTAGAGATCCTCTTAATCCTCTATTTGGTTAAGTCAGGGTGTGACTAGGGTGGGCAATCTATGATTTCTATTTCTTTGTTGGCCTGGTATGGTTCCCAATCAGAGACAGCGGCCTATCGTTGTCTCTGATTGGGGATCATATTTAGGCAGCCTTTTCCCACCTGTTGTTTGTGGGATCTTGTTTTCATGTAGCTGCCTGTGAGCAGCCCAGAACGTCACGTTTAGTTTTCTTCTGTATTGTTTTTGGTGAGTTTCATATTTATTAAACATGTGGAACTCTACGTACGCTTCGCCTTGGTCCATTCATTCAGACGATGGTGAACATTATAACAAAATCAATGGGGGCCCCATTCCCTGACAAAAAAAAGAATCCTGAATGCATAATCAGGAATTTTTGATTCTCCATGACTGTCTAGCTTTGATTTTGATAATTGTCAGTTCTCAAGATGATCCTATCTAAATATATATATAGATCCATGATCTTTTCTACATACTTTATATCTACATTTAGGTACTAAATCCCGATTGTGAACGTACCTTTTGAAAGGATACACAACATTAAGGACATTGTGTTGTGCCAGGGGAATGGCAACCGTGTCCCTGTGCTTGTTCTCTTTTTGTCGTTCAAACTCTATTTCTCTCTACTCAATTAGTCGGATGTGGTATTTGTGGGGAGGCTAGCCTGACTCTGACTATTAAGTGGCAGCCCTTCCCTCACGGATACCGTTGGGTGAACTTTGAGTGAACTATGGTCGGCTTCTCTTTGTATCTCTCACTACCCGCTCCGAAGCGTAGATCTGTATCACTCCACTATGTGTCTCCATACAGACACTGTGTGATCTCCTAGCACTGGGCTTAAGGAGACTGTAGAGTGTATCATGGCAGCAGGGTCTTCTCACATCCATCAATAGCAGTGGCCAGTCAGGGTTACTTACACGCCTGGACGGGCATAGAAAGAAGACTTAGATGAACCTCTCTGTCCTGATGATGATATAGATATCAAACTGAGAGACCCCAGTGTCAAGAGTCCTGCACCGTGCTCTCCTTCCCATCTGCCTGACTCATCGAGATAAATAAAATAAGTATTTGAACCATAGAGAAGTGGGGCCAAAGCGCCCCATCAAAGCGTACAAGTTTAAATGATTTCCACGTGTAATGGCCTACGAGGGACCTTCTTTGCCCAAGCCTCATTCCATATAAATACAGATTAAAATGATAAGCGGACTGAGACGGCGATAAATATGATATGAAGTTATGAACTGCCGTTTTATGTTTCCCTAAAGCGCATCATGATGGCTAAGTATAGGCCTAATTGTTGCTCACGTGACTCAGCATGTCTTCACCTAGCCTCTCTGGTGGGGGGAGTGGAGCGTAAACTCCACTCTATCTCCTTAGTTGAAATTCAATGACACTAGTAAAGCCTATCATTGGGATGGTAGCAGTGCTGTTATTGGTAATTGGGATGGAAGCAGTGCTGTTATTGGTCATTGGGATGGAAGCAGAGCTGTTATTGGTCATTGGGATGGAAGCAGAGCTGTTATTGGTCATTGGGATGGAAGCAGAGCTGTTATTGGTCATTGGGATGGAAGCAGAGCTGTTATTGGTCATTGGGATGAAAGCAGTGCTGTTATTGGTCATTGGGATGGAAGCAGAGCTGTTATTGGTCATTGGGATGGAAGCAGAGCTGTTATTGGTCATTGGGATGGAAGCAGTGCTGTTATTGGTCATTGGGATGGAAGCAGAGCTGTTATTGGTCATTGGGATGGAAGCAGAGCTGTTATTGGTCATTGGGATGGAAGCAGAGCTGTTATTGGTCATTGGGACGGTAGCAGAGCTGTTATTGGTCATTGCGATGGAAGCAGAGCTGTTATTGGTCATTGGGATGGAAGCAGACCTGTTATTGGCATATCTGGGGGGGACTGGGCGGCTGATGAGCATTTAGATGTGTGTACGGCTGAGAGGAGATGGGATGTTTGAATGTTGCTTGTGCACTTCCAGTCCCCAGAGGGTCATCAAGGAGATGGAGACTGCCGGTTCAGAGCTCAGAGTGTTACTGGCTGGTCTGTGGTGGGTGACCTTGAAGACGAGAGGCAGCAGAGAAAACGCTGAAGGAACCCTGATGGCACACAGTGACCCGTCATGACCAGAGGAGGTCACTGTGGACCTGCCCAGGATTTCATCATGTTCCACTGGCAGTTAGAGCAGAACCAGCCTCCTCCGGACCTGTAAACTTCAGACTGTAAACTGGAGGTCCTGTGCAACACATGTCTGCGCTGCTTTCGTTGTAAGCTCTCTGCTTAGCTGATCAAAGCAGCAGCAGCAGCAGCAGCAGGACCATGTGGCTCAGGCATTCGTCACACTCTTAATTGGCATGCAGTGCTTTCTGTGTTGTTTATGTGAAGTCTTCATGAAAGGACGGCCATTAAAATCAAGACATCCGCCACAACGCTATAGATTATCCAATCGGTCAGGAAGTGAAGCAAGCCACAACGTCGTCGGGAACAGAGCAACCACTTCCCATAAATGTCATAGTGGATGGATGAGGAGGAGTATGGGGGTAGGATGAGCAGCAGGGTGGGTAGAGAGAGACGGGTTGACTAGCGTGGGGGATGACAGGACTGGAGGTGGCTGGCAGAGAGCCAGTCACCCCCCCCCAGCATTCCTCCCTGCGCTGAGTCGCCGGGTGCTCAGTCATGGTAACTCTAGGCATGTTTCTGAGCAGCCCGGATGAATCAGCACAACCCGCTTTCACTTACGTACGTCTCTCTCTCTCTCATTCCCACTCTCTGACATGACGTCTATATAAGAGGATAAGTCCCTGGGTCATGACATTTCCCTTTGGAAAAACATCGCTAAACTACAGCAGAGGAAACACACACACTCTCCCACGGTAGGCTTTCGCTATGGGTTTGCGCTGAAGGTATTTGACCAAAAGAACACATTCAAGATGGCAACCATGTTTTTAGTGAGAGCTGGGATGTTTCCTACGGTGGGGGTGTGTTTATTAACTGTAGGTGCAAACTCTCCCCCTGCAGTTTGACACTTACCTGTGAACAAGAGAGTGGAGCACCGACCCTCAACCATCCCCCTTTGCCTTCTTCTCTGACCCCATCTTAACTAGTTCTCTCCTCTGCTATAGCCCTTTAGTACTTCTTTACCTTCAGAGTGCCTCCATAGCAGTGTGTGACTGTAATGAACACGGGCCTCGCTCTTCACTCTCTGTTCACCTTCACAAACCCTGTCCTCCCTCTCCCTCTCTTTCCCTCTCTCTCTTTCCGTGACAATGTGCTTTTCATCAGAGCTGCCTTTAATGGGTTTAATACAATCATGGCAAATACCAATACTGCCTGGAGGATAGAGAATAAAAGGTGTTTTAAGTTGAGTAGGAGGTGAGTCAGTGGGGGCTGTGCACTGCTCAGGCAAACTTACAACACATTCAGATGTGGCTTTCACATTCCTTGACCTGACTACGGTTTTGATTGGCTTTAACAAATACAGCTACCGTTTCTTGTTTTAGCACAATAAACTTCAGAGTAAGCATATTTGCAGACGAAGGCCCCTTTTGAAAACAAAGTTAATTTGCATAACATATGCTGCTTGCTTTTTAATACTCACTAATCCAACGTTCGAATCGGAGAGTACTGTGTGGAGAGATTTGGGGAAAAAGAGCATAGCAAATGAGGTTGAGAGGGAAAAGGCTGAGGCAACCACAATCTCTCAAATGAAAACAGTCTGGATCAGAGAGTACTATTCCCAAGCTAATCTGTAGCTGAAATTAGAACAGGAGACAACTCCCCCATTAGAAACCTAATTCGAAACATGCAAAAATATACAAAAATATAGTTCCAATTTCCAATACAGTTGGAGCGAGTGAAATGTACCTCATCCGTAGAGATTTCCACATTTTCAATCTCCAAAATAAAGGTATGTTACTGATGATAAATCTAAGCATTTGCTTGAGGTGTAGAAAATATTTCAGCAAAGACCTTAAGCAGACATAGCCTTGATCTGAAACCACACCAGTGGCCTAGTTGTATCTAGAAGCCAACAGCATACTCGCCAGCACATCTTATACTAAAGGCTACATCAAAGCACAGAACACTCAAAACAAAGAGTAGACACCACACAGATGAGTCCCAGATATGAGGCCAGAGTGACCACTTAAAGGATTTCTATCCCCTTTGCTAAATCTTCACAAAACAAAGACTCCAGATACAACGGCCCGGGCTG